>NW_025776555.1:0-42543 GCF_021130785.1 Homalodisca vitripennis
AAGAAAATGTAATATATAATTTATATTAATATTTCATCTATACACATGTAGATATATCACGGTACACGCCGTATTACGGATCTTACAACTTAATTATTTACTAGAATATAAATATATAATAATTTATACCAATTATTATTATTTCTCTGTAAAGAAGTAATTATAACCATATAATATACATTTAAGTGTAAACAATTGAAATGTATATTACTGAATGTGAAACTGTTCCCTTATTTAGTACATTCAAGAAGCAATATTTGACTGACATAAAAAATTCTTATTCAATCATAAATAATGACTTATGTTTAGTTTAATAAATAACCTTTATTATTTGCTCTCTGGCAGTAAATAATTAAGAACCGAAATAGTAAAACAATAATAGCTGCCCATGAACACGCAGCTCTATTCAATAGACGGCATTTCTATCGTTTAAATGGTAATTATAATATTAACATTGTTGTTGACAATGACATTTTGTTGATACATTTTGTAAAAGGAAAGACATTATAAAATATAAATAGACGGTAAAGGTCAGAATATTGTTTTGGCGAAAGACATTTTTACACGTCTATGAACGACTTAAATTGAAAATGATTCTTAAGGTTAATATTTGCTGACGGATGATGTATTGAGTGTTGTACTCTTAGTTCCCCATAACGGACAATCCACAGTAAAGGTTTGGATAAAAGCATTTATAGTAAGTGGGTAAAAGAATGTTTTTCACTAAAAAAACGGGACAGTGTATTAAAAACACGCCGGTTCACAAATTTTGGAAAATTTTTCAATATTCTTTGTGCAGTCTTGGTCTTCTAGCGGTTCACATATTTGCCATATTAGTCGCCTAGCAACTCATGGTAGTGCCATCACAGTTTTCGTGTATTCCACTATTATGGGATTCTCATCAACATCACACCTTTCTCTCCTAGAACCTGCATACAGTCACTGTACATTTTGAAATACGCGACACTGCTTGTCATAACTGGCTTTGCTGCGGTCACATTAAAAATGTTCAATTTTATAGCACAATTTTGTTTTCTATGTTGAGCTACTTAGTCTACATGTGATAATATGTCACAAGTTTGAGTCTCTTATGGGTTAAACATTTATTTATTCCTATATTTTATCTTTGCCATCATGGTTACCCATAGGACAAGTGAAAGAATTTTTACTAACAACTAAAACAAATTCCATGGAGTTACATGTACCATCATGAAACTCAGTGTTTCTTTTTAAATAAATGAAGCTTCATGCACAATTTTACGTCTAAAGAAGAACTTGTTTTCGAGATATCTTGCGGATGGACAGAATTAAAACTTCTCCAGCCCCACGTGTTAATGAGTTAATTACAACCAAGTGAAATGCGTTTCTTAGTACTTCTTTTCAGGTCCTGTTCACAATGGACATTATGACAGCTCCTAGACTGTTCAAACGTGTCTGCGGATCTTGTGAAACCACTTTTTGTGGCAAGATTGGTATACTCTATCTTTCTAGAAAACTGCAGCTCCTTCTATAGCTTGCTATAAAACCTCACATCACTAATGTTCTATCCTTGTCCCAATTTTATTTGTATCAATAAATTAACATAGCCTAGTCTATGCGGTTTTTTCAATTTAATTTAAATTTAGATATATTAACTTTTATTAAGTATTAATCCATAAACGGTCCGTGAACTATATCTCTAGCTATATTATACTATTTACTAGATTTAAAAACTAATATCTAAATATTTTTTTCCATACATATTCATTCATAGATTCCACTAAATCGTATTAATTACAGTGGTCAGCCGATTACGAGGTAAAGTTCATGCTCTGACTTTATCCACGTGATAACAGAGGTCGCTTTACCAAGAATTGAATTTCTAGTAGCAATTCATTAGGAAAACTAATCAATTTCATCAAAAAACTCTAATAATCTCATTACAGGTACTCTGCGAGTTCCACTAATTTCCGGATACACAAAGCTGTGAGGTATATTGAACTGATTACTCACTACAAAAAGTAGCTTCATATTAATAATACATTATTCACTTTCCATGCTTTGCATATTTGGATTCAATTACAGCTCCCGAATTATGTAGCGAACTTATAACATCCCTGTACAAAATGGTGGACGTTTAAATACTTTTTTTTAGCAAATTCATGAAGGACATTTTGCTTTTTTTATTGTTAGAATGATGGAAAAAAACGCGAAAGGATTTAATTGGACAAATTTTTTAATCGGTATTACGAAACCTTAAGCAAAACTCAAGGTCAATAAATGTAATATAAGTCTTAGGATATAATTTTCTTATGAAAATAAAACATGTTCCAAAAAATATTAATTGAAATGGTAAACATAGTTTTCAAATCTGCTTTGTTTATTTTTAGGAAATATATTCGTAGTAACAAAAAATGTAATCAGCTAGATAAGAGTAAATCTTGATTAATATGTAACTTGAATGATATATCAATTTAAGTTAGGCTATATGATGTTTTTTGTTTAATTTTATTAAATGATTATTTATTCACTTCTCAAACGTAGTATAGTGATGCAAATTAAAGTTGGGTATTTTCCAGGTGGTTTAAGTAAAAAGAGTGGTTTTCTTATGTGGTGTAGCCTAATATAAATTTATTTAAAGCTCTTTTGGAATTCGACAGTAGCTAGTATTAAATAATTGGATTGCATATTTAAAATCAACTATTTGTTGTCAATACCCTCCTGGAAAATTCTTTACAAGTAGAAAGTAGGGCATTCTACGGAAAACACCTTAGATTACGCTCATCCAATAATTAACTAGGTATTTAAATTTTTTTTTAACTTTTTACAAGATTTTTTTAAATGTATGTAGTTTTTTCTGATATTATTGCTGTATATTTTAACGTTAATAATATGAGGAAATATTCAATAGGAAATGTTTAACTAACTGCAAAATATTTTTTCGCGTTTACGTTTACACCATGACGGTAAATCCATTTTACCGCTTTTACATTTACACTTATTTATTCATGTCCACTCACGTATGTATACACAATTAGTAAAAATATATTACACGAGAAGTTTCCAACATGGATATAAACTAGTGTGTGAGAACCGGATTGGATAGTAAAGAGAAAACCATATTTATAATCCTGCTTCCTACAACTAGCTGTAAAATTCCTCTGATATAAGATATCTGAAACCATATATATGAAACTTATTTTATTTTATGAATATGGTTAATTTTTATGTATGTACCATACATAAAAACTTGAAAACGCTCAATCGATATATATTCAGTATAAACCACCGTACAACAACCGTATCGGTACAAACCATCTTTAGTGTGAACATTAACCTCTCATTAACCGAAACCACGTGGTCTGAAATAAAAAAATTTTAAAAGGATTTTAGTTTCCGATTCATTATTCTAACATAAAGATAACCCTATAATGTGGAGTTCATAACATTATATATATATATATATATATATATATATATATATATATATATATATATATATATATATATATATATATATATATATATTTACCAGTATTAATTATTCTAAAATTCTTTTTAAACATTAAACACGAAGCAAACTGTACAAAATATGTTTTATTAATATATATATATGACGTATAGTTGCATTCAAGTTATTTAGTATATCACAACGAAGAGGACAAAAATCTTCTATATTGTGATCTATGATAATTTTAGAATCCATTTTAATCCAAACTTTCCAGCATGACCATCTTCCCTCAACGTAAAATCTTCAAGGTGTTAAAATGTCAACGTGCCTTTAATATGTGGAGATTAAAGAATAGCAAACCCCACTTTCAGCAAAGTTCTTGTGATAAAGCACTTTTATTAACCAGGTTCCCTAATAGGAAAACAATTCTCAAGTCTGTTACTTTACAACGTGGTTTTTTAATGATTTCGTTTTATGTAACAAGAGTATTATTGGTTGAAATTTAATTTTAAAATGAGAATTACAAAAAATATGACTATCGAAAATAAAACCTACGTTGTGTTTCCGTTGAATTATTTTTTACAAATTAAAATTTGAAATCTTAAATAATGTATTTTTAAACTGTACGTTTAAATTTTTTGAAAGAATGGAAATAAATAAATGAAATATTATGTAATAGCAAGATTATGCTGTACTATATTATTAGAAATATTTTTTGCTCCTAAATTGTAAGATAATCTTCTCTGAAATAATAATATGTGATGTTTCAAAAACATGAATCTGTTATTTAGACAACCTGACTATTTGAAAAATAATGCTTGAAATATGCTTTACAAATCATTAGTTCCGAGTATACTACTGTTATATGGATTATATGGACTAGGAATTGAGACGGCACAAAAATAGCAGCAAGAGCTTTGTAGAGGAATTCTCTTCTTAGGTTGTTTTTAAACGTTTTTTCTGCAGCTGCTAAAAATAGTAGTGGACATAGAAAAATACGTCTTTTAAAATTATGCTCTGTAGGTTTTTAAGGAGTAAGCTGAATGAGCCTTAATATTTAGCTTCGCTTGATACAAAACTCATCCTGTTTCTTAGGAGTTAAAAGACATTTTCTGTGGCGTGATACCACAATGCCTTCACGCAATCTCATGAGATTGATGTTGCAAACCAGAATGTGGTAATTTTCTGCTGTAATGTATGTTCAACCTAATAAGTTTTATTTTTACATCACATACTACCACATTTATACCAAAAAACACATTTTGTAACTAATATTGTATTCAATATATTCGATCTGCAAAATTTGTAGAAACATTACAAATGAGTTAGAAATCGCTTGGAATTATTTCAATGGACTGGTTACACGACTTGCTGATTTCGGCATGAAGGAATAAAAACGTGGTTTTGCTCGTAAAAACTACGGACGAATTATTATCTTAAAATTAGAGGAAGATTTTATATAACACCTCTGTTAAAAATAACGAGATGTGAGTTTCCTGCCAACTAAGCTAGGTGGTCTCGATTAATCACGTAGCTACCCTCGTCGCACCTTCGTCATCGAGAAACCCTAGATCTTGTTCCTGATTCAAAATATATTATTTAAACGCTCTTAAAATACTTATGGAGAGTTATGCTTTTATCCTATAAAATACTAAACCGCTGATATTAAAAAAGTTTTAGTACATAGATGCTGACTCTTTTTGTGTCTCAGTATAATGGCTTAAGTTTAGAAAAATTCAATATAATTACTTAGTTTTTTTTTATATATTTCAAGTTTAATAAATGTATCCTACACTTTTACTGATAATATAGGATACAACATTTTATAGGAAAAAAGCCAGATCATTTTAAAAAAGTGAAAGTATATGAAATAAATATTAAATTATAACAACCAATTTACACTTCTTTTCGTTCCTACTTATGTTTACCAATCCCCTCCTCCCTCCCACCCAGATCATGTTAACATAAGGTTATTAGCAGGTCCTTGTACATATTATCTTCATAAACAAGGTAGGTATAAGCCACTCCAAGTGGTGTTTACCAAGCTAGGCTGAGGTTGCTTAATTATGTAGCTTATTTCATTATTAATACGTACTTCGGACCGGCACACAGCTATGCATATACAAATTTTATATGCCCCAGGTAAACAATGATAAATTGTGTCTGCTTTTAGTGATGCTCAGAGCCAAATTCCCTAGTTGGACATGCTCTAACCATAGAACTCATTCTTGTCTATGTAGAAATAAAGTGTTATACAAAACTTCATGTCTACAGATAAAATCTTTCTCAAGATATCTTACAACAAAATATATTAAATTTTTCATTACGTTTGTTTTAAAATCAGTGTTTTAATAATAAAAAGTTTCAACTACAAGTCAACATAAAATGATTTTATATAAGCTGGGATAGTAACGTGTCCTTACTATATCATTTATTTACTATGCTATTTTATTTTTTACTTTTTTCCTTACTACCCATAAGGCCAATGTGAAAATATTTGCTAAACGCCTAGCCCAATTCCATTGACTAATATGCATTATTATCTAAATTAAATTTCTGATATTATTTTGGATGCAAAAATAAACAATCTCAATTGCTGTATAAATTAAGTGATGTTGGCTCTACCGGTAAGTGATTAGTGCGTACATCGCGGTGTCTGTACTTTTTGATCCTGGAGAATGTTGCCATATAATTAAGGCTCTATGATCCTTCTATAAAACACATATCAACAGACTGCCCTTTTTTAATCAAAAGGATCAAAGCAGTTCTTTTTTTTGGCTAAGAGGAACCTATACTGATATACGTATTATTCAAATATGAAGAGTTAATGCACAAAGGGAGACATGCAGACAATCCTTTCACACATTGACGTCAAAATCGATAGAGTTCTTGCTTGGACCAAGAGAAATCTATATGTTCAAAGCTTGAAGTATATAAGACATTTATATTAATAGTTCTCTCACAAACCGACAGACAAACGGATGGACAGTTAGGCGATGTCAGCGTTCAAAAAAGAAGGACCAGTCGCGTCCTTAACACAGTTTAATAATGGCAACCTGCAAGATTGTAGTACTGAAGATTGGACTCTAGATGAGTTTTAGCAAGAGTGGTTGTGGTCCTTTAAAACTTGTACATAATTCAACTCCACAAACAACGGACTCTGGGAATGGGAGTTTTCATTACAATGTACTTCATATATTGCAGGAAAACTCGAGTAATACTGTAGCTTCAAACCTCTAGTTACAATTTGTGCTTTTTAGGTTCTCTATGCAACTAAAAAGTTATTTATATTGAAAGCATTTTTTTAAATTACAAATGCCATTTTATTTATTATTGAATTATGTTATTTCAGTATTAGAATGTTCTCGTACATTGAGATTAGTAGATATACGTTAAAAAATATTCACGAAATCACACTGCTTTATCTTTATGTAATTTTACATTTTCTTAGTGAACACCTACGGGCTAATATTTTTTAGCGTCTGGTTTAATATATAAATATTATAACTTTTCTTTAAGGCAATTAGTTAGGGTTAGGAAGCTAGATCTGCGTTTGATTACTGAAACATTTTCTTAGTGCCCAATCATGAAATAAAAATAATATTTAAGAAAAATACTAACATTTTTTTATGTTTATTTTATTGTTATTCAACAGCCAGAAATACCAAACATATGTAAAGTTTTTTTATATGTGTATACACTTGATATAGTAAAATTAAGAAAATATTTTATGAAATTCGATTTCATATACTCATATTACTACATATTACGTTCTTAAGCACTAAGTTGTTGCGCAAGGTATAATTAAGTATTGTTATTTATACCATACACGGTGTCATATATGTAATTATCCAAGTGACAATCAGATATATGCCTCCCTACACAAAACATTCAGAACTCACTGTAGTAAATCATTCTTGGCCAAACAATGCAGTGCGTGTTCAGTTGATTAGAGCCAGGATAATCAACATACAGATGATTAATGCTTTATCGTATTGATTTTAATGAATTTACCAATTTATCGTGAACGTTCATGTCAGTCGAGTATATTTACAGAATATAAATATTATTTTATACTTCAAATTCAGTTTTTCACTCTAAATACATGTTATTAATATTTATTTATATAAAATTAACCAGGCAACATAGAACATGTCAAAAAAATGTAAATTTATGAAAAAAATCTAATAATTACTGAATTTATCACAACTGTTTTACCAAATGTTCAAAGTGTAAAGAACTTTTATGATCACACTAAAATCATGTCTAGTCTTAAATCATCAAATCACCAAGTGATGGTGATGTATGTATTAGGGCACGTAGGCAACACACAGCACGTCACATGATAAAACGTAAAAAGATATTTCTCAGTTATTTACAAATGTATGCCTAACATAAGTTTCACGTTAGAATCATGGTTACTCGTAGTAACAATGTAAAAGCTGTTGCTAACGATCAGCCAATCCCAATGGATTGATAAGAACCTTCAATAGGTTGTATGTAGAAATGAAGCTTTCTGCTCAATTTCAAGGCACAGTTCCTTTCCCCAGATATCATATAAACATTTAGGCAGTTCAAAAAATTACAGAAATTACATTTTTAAATGTCCTTCACTTATGCTCAACCAATTAACTTTACAATCTTAAATCCTGCAGTTTAAACTGTGCCTATTAGCATTTGAGCAATACCTATTATAAATAATCAACAAAATGAATAAATTTTTAAATCTTATAGTGATAAGGGAAGAGAAACTTAAGTCCAACGTTGGTTCATTTACATTCAAATTAACACTGTTAAGCTTCATTTGCTAAAGGTGAATGTGCTAAAATTCCGAAAATAATTACATACATAAAAGTTTAAAAAGTTTCATGACCAAAATTGCTTCTAAATTATATTTTTATCGTTACTTTTTGTTTATTTATTAGTTTGTTCGTTGTCTTTTGCACTTTTTCATTACACAACCACTTTCAAGACTAATAATTGTTTATACTTATTAGATGTGACACTTATTATATGTGCACATATATGTCACAGGTGCTGATACTTACTATTAAATTTAAAATAGTTAAAATATGATAGATTAATTATTGTTATAAGAAACTATAGAAGTAATCTTTGTTCAGTAAAGAAAACCTGGAAAGTGAAGAGACAAGTCGTAAATAAGTTTGAATATCGTTTTAAAAACTTATAAGGTAATTAGCTAGCAATTGAAAAAAGTTTAGGACAATTGATTTAAGTAAATGAATTCTTATATTATGCAATACTTCATTAGTATCAGTATAAATTAAAGTACGCCACATCACGTGTCGTGACACAAAATGTGCTGACGTTAAATGCAAAATTACTAATCGTTTAGATCATTTGATGAGGTTACATGTGATAATATGTCATAAACTGTTTATATTAATTGTCATAAACACATATGTATATATCAGATTAGACATAATATTAAGATTAAATAATTTAGTTCAAGGTTTATTATTTTTTATCATACACTAAAAATAGTTATTGTATAATAATAGTGAGCTTAGCAGAAGACTATGCGCACAAAATTTATCGATTCAGTTCTTATTCTCATATTATAGTGTTTAATAATTGGAGTATATGTTTTTTAGAACTTTTTTGTATTGGTACTATGCCAACTTAGATCTTTTTCATATTATAGTGGTATAACTTAAAACATAAACATGACTATTAAATTAATTTAGTACTGTTCACTGGGCAGGTGGGCGTCGTGGGCTATGGATCCGATAGAGGGCAGCGATAATGATCTAATTGAAATTAACTCATGCATACAAATCCCAGATTTTTCACTTCTCAATAATTTTTTTAGTAGCAACAATGGTCACGACAAACTAAAAATATATCACTGTAATATTAGGAGTTATTCAAAAAACATAGATGAACTGATGATTTATTTAAGCCATTTGAACTTTAATCTGGATATATTAGTTATGACTGAGTGTTGGCTGAGTGATGGGGTGGAGGGGGTGAGCATTGATGGCTTTGACATTTACTTTACAGATAAGCAACGGAACCGGAATGACGGGACAATACTTTATGTAAACAAGCGATTGACTGCCACTGCCACGCAGATTACGTTGGGGGAGGTGTTTGGAATTAGTTTAGATTTTATTTATTTAGGAGAACAGTTCAACTTACTTGCACTTTACAGAACTTTTGATAGCAATTTACACTTATTTATAGATGAGTTAGAAAATTATTATTCGAGAACGTTTAGAAACAAAATGTGTGTATTGATAGGAGACATAAACATAGACTTGCTTAAGAACGAAGTGCTGACGGATAAATACATGAATTGTTTACTTGGAACGGGACTTGAGAAATGTGTAGACAAACCTACTAGAGTAACTGAAAACACTCAGTCTTGTCTCGATCACATTTTTTGTACGATATAGAGATATGAGTAGAGTTAGAGCAGCTGTGGTCGAGACAAGCCTCACAGATCATTACAGCACTGTTTTGACAATAACCGGACCTACGGCCACTAACAAGACACAGACTGATAACAGCTACGTACGTAGACCGAATGTTACTTGCTGACAACCTGACACGCGCCCACTGGGAACCCGTACTTGAGTCCTTGGAGGCCAATACTTGTTCCACACTATTTAACGATATAGTACAGAAATCAATCGAGAATGCCACAAAGTTAAGTAATAAAATATCTACTAGATCTAAGAAACTTGAGCCTTGGATATCTGCGGGATTGATTTGTTCAATAAGAGCGAGGGATAAGTTAAGTAAAATAATTAAAAAACAACCTTTTAATGTGTCATTAAAACATTATTACCACAGCTATAGACAAACTCTAAGCACATCATTAAAACACGCTAAGAGAGAATATTATCGTTCTAAAATTACTGAAAACAGAAAAGACCCTAAAATGTTTTGGGGAATAGTAAACGAATTGGCGGGTAGGGTGCAAACCAGGGATACATTTCCAATACGAAAGTTTCTGCCGACAAATTCAAACATTACTAACGATAAAATTACTCAAGTAGCAAATGATTTCAATAATTATTTTGCGTCTGTTGGGAAAACGTTAGCCGATACAATTAACCCGGTGGGGGACCCAGTGGTGAGCGATAGCGACTATAGACTGGATGCGACATTTACGTTACGTACGGTGACAGAACTGGACATAATACGGCACGTGACAAATTTACGTGGAGGCTCTGCCCCGGGTCATGATGGCGTTTCTGCACGGGTCCTCAAGGACAATTTAAGCAATTTTATGAAACCACTGCTATACTTGATCAATTTAAGTATAACCCAGGGAATACTCCCTGACAATTTTAAGTTGGCTAAAGTGTACCCTTTTGCACAAGTCAAACAGCTTTACTGACAAAAACAACTTCCGTCCGATATCCCTCTTGAGTGTCTTTGCTAAGGTACTGGAGAAGGTAGTTAAGGAACAGCTCGTACATTTTCTCCAGGTAAATAATGTACTTTCTCAGTGTCAGTAGGGGTTTAGGGACGACAGGAGTATTTCGGATGCATTGTTTGATTTAAATAAAGAATTAAATAGTGCAATCTCAGAAAACAAAAAATCAATGCTAATCTTTTTAGACCTCAAAAAAGCCTTTGACTCTGTTGATTGAAATAAGTTAATGAATAAATTAGAACAACTAGGTGTTAGGGGCAATGCCCTTACCTGGTTTCAAAGTTATTTTACCAATAGAAAACAATATGTCTCAATTTGTAATGTTAGTAGCGATGCAATTAATGTAGACTACGGTGTAGTTCAAGGGAGTACACTTGGGCCAATTCTGTTCTTATTATATATAAATAATATTGCCAAGCTAAATTTAAACGGAAAAATAACATTATTTGCCGACGACACACTTATTTTTCTGAAAGGAAATACATGGGCGGATGTGAGACGAGAAGCATTAAGTGATTTAATGTTATTGAAAAAGTGGTTTGATCAGAATGTCCTTTCCCTAAATATAACTAAAACAAAATGCCAATTTCTTTGAATCCTCAGTCGGATTGTGTCTTAGGAAATCTGATCATACATAATTTTGGAAATCACAGTAACAGTACCTGTATTTGTGAAGCAATCGAAAAAATAAACTCGTATAAATATCTTGGCGTTATTTTAGATTTCCGTTTGAAATGGTCAGACCATATTGAATATCTCAAACAAAAGACCCGAAAGTATATCTTTGCCTTTAAGAACCTTAGGGATATTCTTACTGTTGAAGAAATGAAAATGGTATATTATGCATACGTGCAATCTCTTTTTGCATTTGGGATAATTTCTTGGGGGGCAGCTTATAAATCAAATCTTGATCCTCTTTTTAACGGTTCAGAAAACAATTTTGAAAGTAGCTTTTAAAAAATGTCATAGGTTTTCAACATCCATTTTATTTCAAGAAACTAAAATGTTTACAATAAGACAACTTTTTTATAAAATCTCTTTTAATACACATGTATAATAATTTTAGATGATTTATTTGTAAGAACTCAACAGACCCATAACACACGTTATTCTAGATCAACAGGAATTCTACCATTGCAATTAACTAAATCTTATTCTAACACCAACTCATACTATCTTGCTCACGTGCTTTTTATAAATATGAGTAAACAGTTTCCAAATTTTAGTTTTTTCAGTGAAATTTCTACAATTATTTTTAAAAGGAAGGTTAACCAGTGGTTATTATCATTGTCTATTGAGGAGGCCGAGGCAGTGCTGTCTACGAACTACAGACGGACAGTTTGACATGTAAACAGCCACCACTCCTATCCCATCATCATTCATTATCAATAACCTATTATAATCTGCGGTGACCCTGCTTAATTACCATTGTTGCTAATATGTATATGTTTTAGAATTAATAATATTTAATACTTTAAAACAGGTACAAAGCAAAATTACGCGGTTTTTTCCTTTTAATATATTCATTGCATATTCGCGTGTGTATGTGCATGCATATATATATGTGTATATATGTATGTGTGTGTGTATGTATGAGTGTGGTGTGTAATGGTGTATTATTTTTGTACTATATTTATATTCATTTTTTTTATTAATCCAGTCCGTTATTTCTTCAGGCGTGAACAACTCGAGACTGCGCACAGGCATCATAGCCCATGCAGGCTCATTTCCCGAGGACAATGTTTTTATACATGATGCTATTTTTATGATGTTTATTTTTATGTTGTTTATTCTAGGATGATTATTTCTTATTCTTTCTTCACATTTCAAAATTGTTCGGTATTGCAACAATCTAGAAATTAACTCTACAGATTGTATTATAATATTGTACATATTTTTGGGAAATAAAAAAATCAATTCATTCAATTCATTCATGTTAAAATACCTTACGATTGAACCTTACTGATAGCATTAGAACAAATTATTTGTTTTAAAATGTTTTCATTGCAAATTTTTACCTGTACTTACTCATACTGTACTTGTAAGTACAGCCAAAAAACGCAACTCTGGTCCAGTTTGGATCTCGGCATGATGAAAGCCGAAAGGTGAACAGTGGTTAAATCAAGGCGGATTTACCGGTGAACCCTTACTAATAAGCTATTGATTGACAATAGCGCAATCTGGAATCTCAGAGCCAAGTCCACTCACTGGGATCATAGAAGTGTATTGCACACCACAATTGAGCATGCCTTCACTGTGCACAAAAACGTGTCAATCATCTATCCCCTATCGGGGGATAATATGATATCAAACTTTTAAAATGTTACATCTTATCAGATCGGATCATTCTTTTATTCTCATACAAATCTTACAATGCATAACGAAAGTCATTATATTTGTGAATAACATTTTGAGATGAGTAAAACAAGATTCTTGTTTAAACATACAAACTACTCATAAAAACTGACCATTTTCAGTCCTCTCACCTGTAGAGAAACGGTGTCATTCTTCTTGGGCGGTTTTCCAGTCGTATTCCAAAATCTCGTTAGGATATTAGAATTTTTTTAACAATAAAAATTCTTTTAAAAGTGTTTTTCACATATTCTGTGTTTAGGATTTTTTTATATAATCTAGCAATATTTTATTGAAATCAACACCTACCTACCTCTGAGGGCAAGTTTTCATTGATTACTGTTCTGTGTCATCTAATTTAGTTGTAATCTCTCCCTCTAGTAGCATACGTCTGTATATGTAGGCCACATGTCATAGGACATTTAGACACACTAAGCAACGTTGGTCCATAGATATAGAGGCACGATAGTGTTAACAGTTTCAACTTTCTAAAGGATTCCTTACAAAACTCTTTGTGCAAGCAACAGTCGCTTGTTTTTGAAGTTTAAATGCTCTCATGAATTGATTGCTTACACAAGCTCTCAACAACAATAACATATGAGTTGAGAAAACTTAATGTGGGAATCAAGACGTTCCAGCCCTTCCACTACCTTATGAACTAGACATGATTATGCCGTCCATCGTTAACTTGCTGTTTTCTGAAGGTAAACTGGTCATCTGAAAACTGTTTGGACTTGTTCATAAACTGAAGCATTATCGCTAGGAATACTATTCTAATTATTTGCTCGTGGGTGGAATAATTGAGACAGAAAGATCATTATTTGTGGAGAATGAATAATCGTTTCAGATAAAAAGGCTTACTTATAAAATGTTAGGAATGAGGGAAAATCTCCTTTGCTGAATAATAAATTTTCTCCTTGCGTAATGGCCTTGCGATATGCCTTGAGCATTGTTTTAAAGCCTAACAGGTATTTAATCCAGATCATTTCACTTTTTGGCTAGGAGCTGCTGAGTGATTCTAATCACTTCTGGACTTTTAAGTCTTTTACTGTTTTGTTATTGTTGGCTCCTTTTAATTCTAAATGATTTTATATGTCAGATTTGTTCAAAGCATATCTTAAAAGTAATATAATTAACACTGCAATTTAGGCGTTAGAATTTTGTTGTGCATTTTCGGAAGTACGAGTCTTGTAAAACTCGTAATTTTATTCTAATATTTACGTATATACATTTTCTACCTACGATATTATGAGTCCTACCTTTTTCTCGTAGAGTTTCAAATTTATAGTATTTGACGGAAGTAAAATCTCATGAATAAATTTAAATTCTGTTAGCCCACTACTACTCGAATTCTTGATTTATATAATTCTTTACGAAAAGGCGAGTAATTAAAATCAGAATTTGAAAAGTTACGATTTCCATACAATATAATTTAAATAAAGATTTAAAGTCCCTTATAGTAATGTATTATACTCTTTCTTTCTTACAATACGTAAACCTGTTGTAAACAAAGAAATTTCAAATATGAAACTATACCAACAACAAATTGCTAAACTTTCTATATACTATAAATACCGTCAAATACTATAAATTTGAAACTCTACGAGAAAAAGATAAAAATCATAATATCGTCGAAAATGTATATACGTCAATATTAGAATAAAATTACTAGTTTTACAAGACTCGTACTTCCGAAAATGCACAACAAAACTTGTTGTGCTGCCATCACATCAGAGTGAGTTGACGCAGAAGTAAAGTTCAGTTCCGTATTAAAATAAATGGAGATGAGACTCCTGTAGTCAAACAGACAATTCAGTGTTGTTTTAATTTTGAATATTCAGACGAGAAGTTAAGATTTAATTTGTTTTTTATTTAACCTCCAACTTGTTAATCAAGTATTTCTTTATTTATTATTATTATTTTTAAACTTTTTCTTTTTATTCGAAATTTTTTATTTATTCATGTTTAATTTTTGACGTGACAACGTCTTAAATTAGGTTGCGGCTCGGAGTCACTCATGAAAAAGTGTAACGCCCGGTAACGTTACGATGCCCGTCCAGTGGGTCCGCCGCACGGGATCCGCACGGGATAAAGCAGATAACTGTGGGTCCGCCGCACGTGATAAAGCAGATAACTATGTTTATTCGTGAAAATGTGGAGTGCTTAGATTCGTCATTTACAACAACTACAACAATAAAGGTAAATAATTGTACACTGATATTTCCTTATCGTAAACTATGATTGATTGATTAATTGTTAGATTGACACAAAAGTAGAGAAACTGAGTTTATAGGTTATGTCATACTATTGACAAATGTTGATAGTGTTAAGTAAAATTATTAGTTTAAATCACTCTGCAATCAATCGTAATTCAGTCGATTGAGAAGAAACAGCGCGTATCGCTAGTCAAACATTTAAAATAACAAATTATAACCTCTAACCTGTCATAACAGTGCGACCAAACAAACGAACTAAACCGACTAATCACTACGCGCGGAGTTAGAATTTAACTGTGTTTAGCAAGAATTTCAAATTCCAATTTTAGTAAATGTTTTATTCAACTTTACCATTTACAATAAAATATTTTAATTAATTTCAAATTATGTACAATGTTTTAGTAAACAAAATATATTTCTATAGTTAAAATTTGTGCAATTCTTGTTTTCATTCAATTCCTTGTTCCTATTGTGCAATTTAATAATATTCATATCAATAAATATTCTCTACCGAGAAAAAGACGTTGTCACGTAAAATCTTCGCCCGTAAAACCGACTTTACAGGCAATCATATATATATTTTTTTTTTTGTAGCAACAAAATATCAGTGAAGTTTTCGTAAATTCATAAATTGTACAATTGGACAATGTAAGGAACAATACAGGCACGTATTGTAATATTGAACTTACAAAAACATGGACACAAATTTATGTTACGTACTTCTATATTTGTTTTTAATGTAGTTCGTTTTTGTTTCAAGAAAGTTAATTGAAATACTAACATCAAAAGAATGAAAAAATATGTAATCATTCAAAAGGTATTGCAAACTGATTTTCTATCAAGGCACACCAAAGGCTTCACCAAGGTACTGATTGCAATTTGACGCTGAGGCCTTTCATTCAAGATAAAGTGATACAGGACTTTTATTGGCATTTCCTCTTTTCATTTTGCACAACGTAAAAGATCAAAGCGCGACTCACACACTGAGCAATCAATCAACGATTTAATGTCGTATTAGTGGAATTGGAAAACATTTCCTTTCATATGATAGATATTTACTCTGTCACTCCCTTTTTTGAACACCTTAATAAATTTTAAGCTGTTTCAGTACACTTCGTTAAAACGATATTAATTAAGATCGCTAACTGTAAGGGTTTTAGAAATTTGTCATATCTAATTGTTTACAAGAATAGAATATTATTTTCAAATAATCCACCCCCTTTTTATGGTGCGAAAATATTGTATTTGTTACATATAAAATAAAAATTTACAAAAATGAAGAAACCAACTTGCGATGATGGACTATTCAGTGTCAATAATTTTACAACTAAACTACGTACACGTAGGAAATTCAAACTTGTTCCTGAAAATCATATCTTCGTGAAGAACTACCACCCTAGATTTAAAAACGAAACCTTACTATAGAGTAAAACTATTTATATCGCTGGAGGCGATAGACTAAGAAAAATGTTACGTCCTTTGTATTTCAACATAAGATTCCTTAGTAGCTTTGACAGATGTTTCCCAATGATACAATAAAAATTATTTTTTCCTAATAATCTTAATTTACTTTCTAATCGCTAAAAGATTATTTTATTTTTATCATATCGTTATCATTTATCATATTTGGATTTTTCCTTTCCACAAAAGTTTACCGTTATTAATATCTTCATCCATATTTTCTTCTTTTTCACATCCTCATAGCTTCTTTCTTTATATAAAATATTATAATATTCCATAGATAATATTTAACCTATATAAACAAAAGTAGCTATAATAACGGTAGCAAAGATTTACAATAAAACAGATTCCCAAAGACAAATTTAAAACACCTATTTATGTCCTATTACATGAGTAAAGTCTTAGACAGCTTCAGATACCAGATGCTGCAACAAATATTATACCACTTGTTTTACTGTAGTATCAAGATCTGCCTTATGTTGATAGGTTAGATAGTAGAAACCTATAGGAAGCAGTGGCGTTTTCTGTCTAAGCTGCAGTTTATTAAAAACTAAAATGTTCTTAGGTAAGGGATTTCCACAGTTTTTTACGGCCCATCCGTAGAGTACTGTTGTGAAATTGTTGAGACAAGCTCTGCTCTCAACTCCACGAGCCGTATTATAATGTCCCTGCTGTCCCACACACCAACAGGCCTGAGTTCGTGTTATACATGGATATTGCACCCCTACTATGTATAGTTCACACTGGAAGACTGCATGTGCCCAAGTTTTTTGCTGTCACATCGTTGATTTCACTTTTTATTTTGAGAATTTAAACCGTTATCGCTGAGTGTTGCATTTTTTATGTTTATTTGAACGCTTTAGTTTTTTTATTTAAGTCAAAAGGTAAATTTGTGTCAAATTAATCTTTCTAAGGCATAAGGATTTAAAATTCCTAATTATATTTGTTTTGTTTGCAGCCCTGTTTATTTAAATCTTCTTTAGTACTACATAAAAGAGTTTGATACTTATAAAATGTAATGTCACTGTTGAAAGCAAAAGATACATTTTTGTCAAATTTCATATATTTAGAATGTCGGGGCTTTATAAACAGATATATATTTTTATATGGTTTAAATCCTATTTTAAACCTATAGTTTTGTTGATCCTGATGAAAATGCTTTTGTTTTCTATCTTCCATGAGTGATACGTATGCAAATTTTTTCATATACAATTTTATGAAGTTGAAGAATAAAATTAGTACTGTGTGATTGAAAGATTTGCCCTTAACACGCATAGTTTACTCGTACTTTATTCCTTTATATACTCTAACTATTCAAGTCCTGCTTAGCACTTTTGGTTTAATTGTGGCTATTTAAAACAGTATCTCGTATATTATGTAAGAATGTGATTGTGTTTTAAATCATTTACAGATAAGGATTCGGTTATTACAATAGAAATTAATAATAATTAAATTAAATTTTGTAAAATATATTCGACAATAACCAACTAATTCTATTTAAAATATAATAATATTTACGTATTATCATCTCCAGTTAAAAGTGCAGTAGAATGCTATAAATATAGTAGCTTGACAAACAATTGGAACGACAGGCTAACATTGACAGAGTCATCAGCAATGTCTTGATTATTTGCCTTTTTGGTTAAGCAAATTATAGCAACCTCTCAAACAATATGGTATAAAAGACTAAGACTACTTGAATACCTTTCAAATCCATCCCGATGTTTATATTCTATAATAAAAGGCAAGTTTTTTATTATACCATCTGAACCACACATAAACTATTTGAAAAAATAATGTGTACGAATGATTCATTAATCTTATAGGGAAATATTTATTGAAAAAAAACAAATGCATTTTCAAGATACAGAGACAGTAAATATAAGTATAGTTATTTTATATCCACGTCATAATATATATGTCTACTTATTAGTGTCGATTTTAAAATAAAAGTATTTCTTGCTTGGTGGTCTTCCTTGAACACTCAATGAAGATAAATAAAAATTTAACCGCCAAACTCACAGATGTACAGCAATTGTAGAAACAATTAAATTACAAGAAATATATCTTTGAATTGTATTATTATATATGTTAGAGTAATTTTTGTTTCTGTTTATTTACAATTTATAATTCAATGTTTATGCATGCTAACGTTGTTTTATTTTATTCCACTGCTAAAGATTATTATTCCACTAACGATTATTGATTTAATAATAGCTCTCGGACCCAGTTATCATACATTATAAAGATACGAACAATACTTTGAAAAGAAACAGAATAATTCTTATATTTTTTTATTTTAATATACTTGCTACGAATACCGTTCTACAGAGCGAATGAAAATCATTTGAGAATCTGTTAGAACTTGGACTTGGATGTTTAGATTTTCAGATACCCTTTCACAATTCTTCATTGCAACCAAAATTAAAAACAGTTTAAAATATAGTGATGGTATAACTATGATAGGAAAAGTTAATTCAATGTGAATGTTGAGTTTAGCGTTCACCTTCCTCTTTGTGCGGAATCTGGAAATGTAATTTTTTTCTCTTTAGACGAACAAATTCCAGGAGTGAAGTCTGTGACAGCGTAATATTTTACACGTTGCTCCAAATGGAAGATGAGCTGGATCTAAGCATTTGTAGTAAGTGTGATTTTTACATGGTAAGTGTGCACTAACATATATTACTTGTAGAAGTTTGGAAAGAAATTAACAGTGAAAAAATTAATATAATTTACAAATAGTTATGATTACGAAGTAATTATATTAGACCTATTTGGTATTACTACTTAATAACAATTTTCAATTTGTACTATTAACAATAATAAACAGGAAGGGTCACCAGTTTCAATTACAGGAAAGATTATTTCGATCCTTTTTCATGACATACGCATGAGTGTGTGAGACGTATAGAGTGTAGTATCTTCATCGTGGCGGGGTGCCAGACCTGGGCCTTGGGGTAAGGAAGGAGAGAGAAACTGTTGTTCTCACACTGTATCTGTATAATATTTTGTACAAATCTATTTATTATAAAAATTGTGTAGTTGCCATTATTGTAACGCATAAAACTAATGCAAAAATCTTTTGTTACGCACAGCCTTGGATTTTGTAACAAAAAATGTTCTTGTGAATTATCAAGTCGGTAGGTTCTCAAAAAAACCATGCAGAGAGATGGAGAGAAATAAAAAACCCCTCGAGTTGCTTCGCTGAATATCTGCTAATAAAATTAATAAAGTATTCTACATCAATGATGAGTAACAATACGATTTAAAATATGATGCTTTCTTTTAAATTTTCTCGTACATGCTGTGTTCAAAATATGTTTACATATTTTAAAGATCTGTTGGCACGCCGGTTACAAGTTTCTTAAATAAAAAATCTCTACAGAGCCTAGATTCATGGAATGAGCTACATTTCAGCCAATAACCTTAATACATTAATATATATCAATGATGAATAAAAATAAGATTTAAAATATTAGGCCTTATTTTAAATGTTATGGCATATGCTTGTTTTAAAATATGTTTACATAAAAGGTCTGACTCATGTTGTTATTTCAGTTTGTATGATCGGTAGATTGAAAGCTATCACCACAAGACCATCTGATTTCTGAAAGATTCAAGAAGAGAAACTACACTACTTCAAATCAAATCAAATCAAATCAGTTTTTTATTGCCGGAACATTATACAACGCATGGCAAATGTCATATTTTTACTTTTTACTGGCTAAAATTTTTGTCAAACACACCACAAGAAATCTCATTCAAACATACAATTTTGCAAACGTACCCACATCCATTCATTCACCAATTATTCCCACTTCCAGCGACGAATTTTGTCAGTCTTTTTAATTGGTAGTCTCCCAATCATAAGCAAAAAACTCGTCAACATTATAAAATGTTTTTGACACTAAAAAGCGTTTCAAACGAGTTTTTAACACTTTGAGTGTTGAAGTGTTTTTAATTGAATCTGGTAACTTATTGACGAATTGAACACCTGCCTGTGAAGGCAAGCATTCATAAACCACCGTTCTGTGTCTACCAGTTCGGTAGTTATCTCTGCCTCTAGTCTCATACATATGTATGTCTCGGCCATTCGTCATGGCACATTTAGACATACAAAACAGAGTTGTTTCCAAGATGTAGAGACTGGGCAGCGTCAACAGTTGCAAATTTTTGAAGGCTTCCTTGCACGTCTCTCTAAATTTCAACTTAGCGATAATGCGGATCGCTTGTTTTTGCAGCTTGAACACTCTCAGGAATTGATTGTTTGCACAAGCTCCCCACAACACCAGCCCGTAAGTGAGGTGGGGGTAAATCAAGCCATAATACGCCATCATCAGAACTTGAGTCGGGCAGTATTTGGCTAGAGACCTCAAAACATAAATGCCTGAGGCCAATTTGGAGCAAACGTGGTCGATGTGATCGTTTCCAAGTCAACCCTCGATCTAGGTATATTCCCAGGAATTTCGAACAATATACTTCTTCCAGCATAGTGTCAGCCAACATAACAGCTGGCTCATCATGACTATCTACTGGTCGTAAAGCAAAATTTATAAAATTGGATTTTGCAGAATTTGTTTTAAGATTGAGGCTGTTAAAATTTTAGTTCAGATAATTTATTTGAGATCTGGACAATTTGAGTTCTATGGCTTAGAAATGATCTGAGCCACTGGAGAGGCACGCCTCGTATGCCATGAGATTCAAGTTTGTCAAGCATTGTAACATGGTCAACACAGTCGAATGCTTTCGATAAGTCCAGGAACACACTCAATGTGTGATCCCGACGTTCTAGTCCCTCTAAAACCATGTCGACAAGATTTACAACTGCGTCTATTGTCGACTTGCCCTTCCTGAAGCCAAACTGGTCTTCCGATAGCTGGTTGTGTTTATTCAAAAATTGAAGCATTAGTGTCAAGAAAAGCTTTTCGAATATTTTGCTCATAACTGGCAAAATTGAGACAGGCCGGTAATTTTGTGGGGATTGGGGATCGTCTTTCTTGAAAATAGGGGTTACTTTAGCGGTTTTGAGGAGTGAGGGAAAAACTCCTTGTTCAAAAGAGAAATTTACTAATTGGGTTAATGGTCTCACAATATGCTTTGAACATTTTTTTTATGAGCCACGTTGACATTGAATTTAAATCATTTGTTTTTTGGGCTGGGAGCTGCTGAATTATTTTTTCAAGCTCTTCCTCAACGACAGGTGCCAGTGCCAGAGAGGCTACTGGACACTGCCTACGTCTTGTGATTCCTTGTGGGGGTGATGGGCAAGGGCCTTGCTCACAAGCCGCAGATCCGAAGAATCTGTTAAACCTATTTGCAACCTCCACCGCGTCCTCCACAAGTCTATTTGATTTGTTTGTTACTTGATTTGTTTTTATTGTTGATGATGTCCCATGCAGTTTTTAGAAATATTTTTGGAAGATATAATTGATTTGGAAACATCATATGCCTTTGCAGCTTGGATAACTTTTCTATAAATTCGTTTGTAATTTCGAAAAAACCGCTTGAATTCTTCATTTTGGGACGTTTTTTTGGATTTCTGAGAAAATCTTTAGTTTTTCTCTAGAAACCAAAATTCCTTTAGTTATCCATTTGTTGTTTACCCTTTTGGGACAAACTTTTATGGTTTTGAGTGGACAGTACATGTCAAGATGAAAGTTGAGTGTATCACTAAACCTTTTAAAATGCTCATCTACTGAATGAATTGAATCTTGGTGTTTCCAATTTTCTTTAGAAAGGGAAGTGTTGAGAAGAGCGATGTTTCCTGGCCTTAAGTCTCTTATTGTTTTCGTGATTTTTAGCTCCCTCTCGATTTTTACTCCACTAATTATGGCCTCTTGGCCATAGTGGTCCGAGATAGCTGTATTGACCACGGACACTGCGACACTTGATAGATTGGAGATGATGTTGTCAATCGTCGACTGTGTTGAATGTGTCACACGCGTTGGCGTTTTGACTAACAATTCTAGGTCAAATGACCTTAACAAGAAGACAAATCGTTTGGTGGAAGGATGATTAGTGTCCATTGCATTAATTTTGAAGTCACCCATTAGGACATAATCCTGTTGATGGCTATTAAAATCCATCAGTAGGGCTTCAAAATGTGTAAAAAAATTTTCCTCATTGCCATTGGGAGACCTATAGATTCCGATGACGGTTAATTGTGATCTGTTTGAATTGAATTTTATCCCAACTGCTTCAAAATCTTTTTCGCTAGTTTTTATGGGTGAAAATGGAGAAAAAGTACAATTTTTTCTAGCAAAAATGGCGACTCCTCCTCCTTTGGAAAGTTGTCGGCAATATGAATTAGCCAATGTGAAATTTGGAATTTTGCATAGGTCAATGTTCTTGCCATTAAAACCGTTCTCAGTTAATACAAGTACATCTGTTTTCATTGTCTTATTGCCATGTCTTATTGCCAGGACGTGTCATCGCGCCCTCTAGAGGAAGCACCAGCGCGAATCTCGAGGAAGCAGGTCCTGGCGTCATAAGTAGAGGAACTGGTCTCGACGTAGTGGACCCAACGATGACCGGCTCCACAGGCTGCACTGCCGTTGGAGATAGTGCCTCCGAGCTCAGTTGTTGGCGATCTTGCACAGGCAGTGAAGACAACGGAGTGGAAGAGGCCGTACAAGAAGAGGCAGCATGAGCAGGCGACGTTGGGGGTCGGATGGTTGGTGACTGACCGAAACGATCAAGACACCCCAACAGAAGCTCAGCCAGCAGCCGCTTGCCAGGCAGTCGCAAGTGCATACCGTGTTAGGTAAACCAGCGTCTTCCGATCTCGTTGAAATTTAGCACCTCTATTCCTTTATATCGAACAGACAGCTCCTCGATGTAGAAGTTAACGAGGACAATACGCTGGTTCACGGCGTGGTCCATAAAGAGATCATGTCGATGCGGAACAGTTGACACGATGACGGCCGACGAGCTGAGGCGAGCAGTTAACTGTCGCTCTAGGTGCTCGAAGATGGTATAGGACTCATCGGCGGCGACATCGTTTGTTCCAGCGAACAGGACATAGCAGCTCCCAGGCGGAGGTAGAACATTATCAGTCACCGTCAGAAGCTTGGCCCCCGGCCTGCAGGTGCCGCCCACCCTGGTCGATGGACTCACGCGCTGTCGAACAAGGCCGATCAGATGACGGACATGGCTGTCACCCTCGATATACACCGCTGGAAATGGCAACTTTTTTTTCTCCGAACCCTTAACATTTTGGGGGTGGTTATTACCTGGATGATGGATGTGCGATATATTTGAGATGTTGTTCCTGTGGGAATTTTTTGTTACTTGAGAAATGCACTAAAATATCAGGCTCTAATGGCTTCCTATATCTGGAAGCTTCGGAAACCTGGGCTCTTTGAAACTCCAGGAGCTCCTTTTCCCTGGGAGCTATCGTTCTCTGGCCAGTCCTGGCATCTAAAGGCTTCTGGAATCTGGAAATAACTTGTTTCTGGCAGTTCCCAGCATTTCAAAGTTCCATGCTCATTTCGATTACCTTGGTTAAAAAGCCATTTTCAAAATTATCATTTTTAATTTGCTCCATAATATGCCTATGCTAGTTGTATTTAAAATCCTTCTAATGAAAGGTGTTTACAATAATTGTGTATATAACAGTGATTATCCTGTAGCTTCGCCCCTTGACCAAAACTATTTCTAGTTAACGGAGTTTAGGTAAAGGTATATGCTATTTTTAATTTGAATGCGTCACTCAAAAGTCGTGTATCCTGTTCCGTTATCTTCAGTTAAAGGTTCTGGAGATAATAATATTGTTTTAGTTCTTACATATAAAGTTGATTTATGAAAACTGTAACTGAAACATTATAAAACACCGGTATTTGTACCCCAAAATGGTTGGATTTCATCATAGTAGTCGGTAAATTATAATTCTGTTAAGACCTAAAGTTAACTATCAATTTGCAATTACTAATCTAAATTACACTGTTTGGAATTACCCAGTGCTACAGCTTAACATCCATCCTCTTACATTTGAGTAAGGTCTTTCTTTAGCTGTTAACACTGATTAAATATTTATGACCCTCTTCCTTCACAGTAAACTGCATTCGAGAAGGTAAACACTTAAGTTGTATTTACTGAAGTCTTCCGTACAACGGTACTCATTCGAAATGCAGTGCCAACAAATAGCTTGTAACTAAAGTATGTGTCTACATTCACATTGTGTACTATACTATAATATATCGTGACACGTTTTCATTACAAACTATAGTTTCTTTGTAATATTGATTGAAGTTTCATATTTGAAACTTACAAAAAACACAGAAATAAAAAAAAAATATATATATATATAAACAGATGTAAAAATCAAAAAGATAGAACTGGAATATTTTATAATTATAATAGAAATTCATGTTTTCTGTTATTATTGAATATTTATATAATTTTGAATAAATATGACCTAGAAGATATATTTTTTGCTTAAGAGAATGATCTAATCACTAAGGAGAAAAACAATATTCTGATTATCTTCATATAAAATGTATGAATTAGACTAAATAAAACAGTTATTGATTTTTTTCTTTGTTTAACAATCATTTGGGTAAGTTTATAGAGAATTGCACAGTAGCTAAGAGCTTCAATTAATATTTTATAACTGTATGGACTTTAAAATATGTTACATCCTTCAAATTCCACGTATTCCGTTTTATACTTTAGTTATGTAGCCATTATAACAGATCATTATAAAAGATTGTTCCAAATATACCAATCATCATCATCGTTCGTAGAGTAACATATATTCTTTTCAGAATTCCTGATTAAATATAATGATTTTGGGATTTATCGATACTCTACCATTTCATATTTAGCAAATATGTTAGCAGTTTAGAATTGGGAAGGTTCTTAAAGTGAGTTTTAAAGGCAACATGACAATCTCTGGCTGATCTAAGTGTTTAAAGTTATTGTTAATTACGCTTTCTAAAATATGCAAAAAAAATATTTACAAAATTTATTTACCATCAAAAACAGTTTGCACACTTAGTTTTAAAATTTAAAAGTACAGTAATTAATAAAGTACGAAAACAGGAATTGGGGAATTCATTTGTATGCTGTTGCATTGATTTTTGAGTGCTCTTAAACCATGAATATAACTGCTAAGACTGAATTTGAGGATGCAACATTAACCTCCAGACAGAATGAAATTTTACATTAGCAATCAATATCTGTGAACATCATCAATTCACTTACGTTCTACGGTGGTTAGTATTCTTATTCACATTTTACAAAGGTTGCCAACATTGAAAACTGATAAATATAAACATGTTTCGATCAGTAACTTTATAATATAATTTAATAATAATTAATACAAAACCTTCATGGGTGTTATTTTAACATTATATATATATATATATATATATATATATATATATATATATATATATATATATATATATATATAAAAGGTAAAGTCCTTATTCAATCATCTACTCATTACTATTTTCCAACTTCATAATATCCTAGAAAATTTAACTTTGGCTTACGTATGCCTCAGGATAATTAAAAAACTAAACAATTTCTTATAGACTAAATATCCATTGCGTCATTATTGGAGTTGCAGCCCCTAGAATAACAATATTTTTTTTCTTCACGATGTTCTAGTAAGATGAAATTACTCAAACGTATTTTATGTTCTCAGCAGATAAATAAAAGTCTGTGTATGAACATACCTAAACCACCAATTGGGTTTTAAATGGATTTGCAACCCCTGACAAACCTAAATTTTCTTCTTTAACTACCCGTTTTGCTTAAAAAAACAAGTGTGACACTCATATTATGCATTAAATAAAATGTAAAACAAAAGTATTTTAATAAATTTCAGCCAAATCATCTGGGTAGAAATACAGTTGCAACATCTAGAAGAACTAGGTTCTGTTTTTCAACTTCTAGATATCCTATAATGATTATATTAAACTCAAACGTAACATATGCACCAACTTATGCTCGTACCAGACACATAACAGTTGTTCACGAAAATCAACATCCCATAGGGTTTTTTTCCAGCTTGTTACTGCAAGAAGCACTATATTTTTTAACTTCCGAATATGCTTGGACGATTATATTTAACACGCACACACAAACTAACGTGCTTTATGACTTACGTAAAGATTAAAAGTATTTCGTGAACATAAACTCACTTATGGGTTAAAATGAGGAGACGTATTTTGTTTTTAAACTTCTCGATATCCTATCTCAGTAGTCACATTATCAGTGTTCTGAGTTTATGGAACAAGGTTATTCGGTAATGTCAGTTTAAATATACATCAGTCTTATTTGCGTCAAAAGAAATTTTCTTAAATCTTGTGGTAAGTGAGCCAAAAGTCCTTGTTTTAACTAGAGACGAGAGATATTCCTTTAGGAATTAACTAAAATGTTTTAAAAATGTCTATATAATCACTATTACCTAACAACCTAGGCATTAGTGACCTATAATGAATTTGAGTTTTATAACAAAGTAGTTTTGTTGATATATACGTTGATAATAAATTAACAAACCCTGTTTTTAAATTTCAACATTTGAAATTAACAAGTATTGTATTATGTTTTGTGTAAATAACCAAAAATACGTTTTTATACGTTATAATGTTAGAATGTTTGAAATTGAAAAATAATGATTTTGAAACAATTTTTTAATCGAATTATTATAATATTAAATTATAAAATTATTAATATATATATTATTATATTATTATTATAAAATAATATAAATTAACAAATAAATAAATTGGAAGGAAATTCTCAAGATGGTAACATCTGATGTAATTAAGTCCAGATCGATAGATGATTACAGTTGATCCTAAGCAAACTCTCAGAACGATTGGGTTAAGATAGATTACTATTTGTACGTTATCATAACTTTATCTTACAAATTCTTTACAAATATATATATATATATATATATATATATATATATATATATATATAAAAGTGTACTAAACAGAATTTTGATATGCAAAAAAAGAAAGGCATAGGTAGAATTTGTTCCAGAACCCTTACAGATATCAAATTAGGACATATTACATGACTGTAGCTGAAATAATTCTTGAGATACTCAACAGAAAAACAAACACTAACCATCATAACTCTTTACGTTGACTATATCAAAAAGATATCCTCTTCGTATAAACAAAGAGATACAACGATTATTAAAAGGCCCGTCAATATTTTACGAAAGTCTTATCAATAAATATAACAAAATATCCCACCTACACGCCACAAGATCACTGTTCTTAGTTTGTTTTTATGTTGTTTATAAAACAAATTTACGAGCAAAGTAAAAATGTTCTCTAATGCTCATCCAAAGGCCATGAACATGTCTATATATCAAGACGTATCACTATAGATACAAAGACAAATTTCCCCAAGTCTATAAATCAGTTACTTTGTGTTGGGACAGTGCGGACAGACTGACATCAAAAATTAAAATCTCTAGCCACTAAAGTTATAGACTTGGGTAAATAAGTAAAATAAGTTAAAAATAACAAAATTACAATCGATGTTACAATGATTCCTTTTCAATGAGTTAGATTCATTGAATGAATTACATAAGCAATAATGGAATAATTAAATATTTTAAATAAAAAACACGCTTCTCCAATAAGATATATTTTACATAACAGAAAGGATGATGTGTTTTTCATAAAGCTTTGAAAACACTTAATTATTTATTATTAATTATTTATTTAGTTATTTATTTATTTTTTATTATTTATTACTTATTTATTTATCGTTGCTGTTACTGTATTGTTATTATTCCTTGTTATTTATTGTTGTTTTTGTTATTTATATTTATAGTATATCACTCTGTTATTGCCTATGTTGTTCAAGTTAGAGCTTACATAAAACTGTGTATATTGATTATGATTTGTCATCTTGATTGCTAAGTACTTGATTTGTTGAATTACTTTTATAAAAATGGTGGAACCGTTGAAATAAATAAATAAATAAATCAGTGAAAAGGAAGGGAAGACTGAATAAATCAGATTTTCAATTGAGTATCGCCCATGTCAGGAAGTGGCGATTTCTTTGACTGTCGGAAACAGACTAAGGGAGCTTTGCAAAAGCTCTGTTTATAGAGATTTACTATTGTACATGTTCCGAATTCTTATATTTTACCTAATTGAAATTTCAAACAATGCGGTGTAAAAAAAATATGTTTAATGTCTTAAATGGGGTGCCATCACTGAAACGATTTTCATTCTCTAAATTTCATCTTACATTATTTTCCTAACAAACGATCATTCTACTATGTTGAAGGAAACATGATTTTTCCGGATATTTTCCATTGTTTAGTGAAAAAAATCAGTAACACTACGTTTCGAGACCTGGAATCTTATCTCTTCTTCAGGTAAATTACTAGCTTAATACATAATTATTAGTTATTTATATATATATATAAATATATATATATATATATATATATATATATATATATATATATATATATATATATGTCTGTATATATATATATATATATATCCGCAATATATCACGAGAACTAACTGAGTTATAGAATAATAATTTTTCATGAAGCATAATTTATAAGATGCAAACACTGCGTTAGATGATATTGCAAGTCACGCTATGGGATATGGGAGTGTTAGTGAGTAATTTGTGATTTGAGATAGTTTTCTATGTTAAATTCTTTGACTATATTTTTATGCTTGAGCTAATTGTAATTATAACATTGCAATATTACAAATAAATACAGTTAATATGTATTTAGCTTTGTCGGTAAAGTCTCTTACTTTGTTAGTTATGGTCACTAATTAGGGTTATAACGAGCCGTTTATGTATAGAAAATGGACTTGCCAGATAACACCATTTCGTTTTATACGTGGTTGGAATGGCCCACTGAAATGCCATAAATATTAGTGGCTAGACAGTTAATGCAGCATTGGTGGATGTTTTCTCCATAGCACGAACTGGGTTTTTGATCGCGCATTCCACACTAATTTGTAACACAAAGAGGACATTTTATATAATACAGGTATATGCTTTTTGATTATTATTGTGTTATATGTAAGTGCTACTAATAACAATTATATATAATATGTAAAGTACATTGTTTACATAGTATTTGAATATAGGAAATTTTAATATAGGTTAGGTTATTAGTCATCATGACGAAATTAATTTTAAAAAACTACTCAATAATAAAATTGTTTATTGGCAATTGAAACAATTAGTTCATTGTAAAACTTTTCCAAAACCTGAAACTGAATTTGTCAGGTTTTTACGCGTACCTTTAATATTAGCAAATGTATTAATTACATCCTTCATGACAAGCTACACGGTTTTCTATTGTTAATACAGCTAAGTTAAGTAACCTTTCCGGGCCAACAATCGATCTAAAATAATTCTGTATTCGTGAAAGAGTATAAAACGATCGTTATACTGCACAGTTAGTGGCTGAAGGACACAAAAACATCTTAAGAACTACTCTTATATTTGGATCAGGATATCTTTGACTTCCGGTGTTAACCATTTTGGATGTTTCATAGTGGGCATTGATTTAGTAACAAAGATAAAAGAGTTTGTAAAATGAAAGACGATCTATTTACAAATTGTTCAAAAATTGCGACAGGTGTTGATGTTCCACACACTCTATCCCAGCTCTCTTCACTCAACATATGTCTAAACTTTAATTTGTTTTGTTTTGAATACCTCTATATTCCTTTCCATACTGCGCCGCATAAGGTCTCGTGGGGCCTGACAATGGATAAAATTGTGTTCCTTACGAGGATACAGGTACTTGCATACGGAGCGACTCGTCAAAATATATTGACGAGACAGTAAGTAAAAGTCTCGATGTAAAAGTCTGCGCCATCTGATTGAATCTTGTTTTTTGGCAATCCTTCAGGCCCACGGATTCTCTTGACGGAGTATAATCAAAGCCAGACTGTAATACAGGCCGGAGTCCTAATATCCTTACGTCAGAAGACCCGTCCGGCTGCTTGCTTAATTCATTATAAATAAGCTTGCACAAGGGGTCTTAATTAATTTAAAATATTTGTTAGTTACTATTTTGTAATTAATAGAACATACAGGGACATAACATCTATCAAGCGTGATAAAACATAAAGAAAGATATCTACACAACAAACTAGTTTTGTAGCACACAACTAATAATAATAGAAGATCATTTTTGCTTATAAACAATCAGCTGTGATAAATACACAGGAGGAACATACAGCCGACCGGACGGATACTGTGACGTAGGACTAGTGTCGTATTCGATGGGGTTAGTAGGTAGAACTATGTCCTGTATTATAGTCTAACGTCAAATGAATATAGAAGGTTAGTTAGCTGTTTTTAATAGACTTTAGACTATTATTCCGTTGTTTATTTAGGGTGTACAGCTTTAAAGTGATAACTCGATTAAAATATATTGTAATAGTGCAGCTTACTTGATATGTACTTTAGAAATACACACTTGACCTTTAGTAAAACATTCTTGAAACCACTATATATTTATAAACTGGCCTCCTTTTAAGAAATACTTTTTTATTAAAATTTAAAACCTTTGGTTAAAACATCATGAAACTAAATGACAGGTTAGAGGTTATAATTTGTTATTTTAAATGTTTGACTAGCAATACGCGCTGTTTCTTCTCAATCGACTGAATTACGATTGATTGCAGAGAGATTTAAACTAATAATTTACTTAACACTATCAACATTTGTCAATAGTATGACATAACCTATAAACTCAGTTTCTCAACTTTTGTGTCAATCTAACAATTAATCAATCAATCATAGTTTACGATAATGAAATATCAGTGTACAATTATTTACCTTTATTGTGGTAAATGACGAATCTAAGCACTCCACATTTTCACGAATAAACATAGTTATCTGCTTTATCCCGTGCGGCGGACCCACAGTTATCTGCTTTATCCCGTGCGGCGGACCCACTGGACGGGCATCGTAACGTTACCGGGCGTTACACTTTTTCATGAGTGACTCCGAGCCGCAACCTAATTTAAGACGTTGTCACGTCAAAAATATTCTGATCTATGGACTACACAAAGAACTTCATGATGTTATGTAATTATACTACAATGAGCAGAAACGAATGGACTTTTTACAGCATGAGTATTATTGTTACATCTTTATTACATTAACTTATGCACCAGAGGAACTGAATCGAGCATGAATAATGAAGTAACGTGAGCAGCTTTTTATTGTTTACTTTTACAAGTATTTCATATTCGTCGCTACAAAAAAACTCTTTACAACAGATTTTAAGATTTTACACTTTATTTTAATTAAATCCTTCAATATATATGATATATTAATCACCTCAATCATCAAAATTAATCAAGTTCTATAAAATTAGCTGCAAACAAGCAAAGAATGATTTCATTTACCCATAAGATTATTCTATTTTGGAACAAACACATTGATGAAACTCTGATAAAATTAGTTATTAATGTTGTGCCCATACATAAAGTACATTCCTTTTCCATACGAAATATTCTTGTTTGTAACACAGTGACACAATATCCACAAATAATAGCCTACCTAACTATATTATAGCGACTGTTTTCAATGATAACACTAACTTTGTTACCACTGGTGCTGGCATATCACATTAGGTGGCAATCCAATCCCAAATCCGATTACTTACTGACAACTTAATTTGCAGAGGTGTGTTGTTTATTTTTCCACACTTGATTAATTAATCACTGAGTTGGAATTGAGTGTTGCGTCATCATGTTTTCCTATTTTATAGAAATTGTGTTTGCTAATATACAACCAAATTAAAACTTTTACATTAAAAACCTAGTTTGTTTGGTTATTAAAAAGTTATCATAGAAAAAAACAAAATGAAAATAAAAAAAATAAATCGATGGAGATTTGTTCTTTAATACAGAACAGTTTAGATTAGATATGTTAGCAAAACTTAGATTAATAAAGAAAAGTTTCACTTTCGCAAAGTGAGATTAGTTGTTGGCACAAGTTTCTATTATTTTGAGCCAAAATGTACAATGACCTTTCGAGAGGGTAAAAGTGATAAATTGATTTTTAAAATAACTGTATAGCCTAAACTAATAAATGTAGTAACAGGTTTTTTCGAATAGTATTTACGATGTCGATCTATTTATAAGAAAATGATAATGGCAGTGAAATAGTACTCAGAGCAATACATTCACTTAAAATTTTGTCTGAATTTTAACCTATTTTTGTATTAATCATCAAGGATCCTGAAAGATTTTCTCGATCACAAAGAATCGTTTAACTTCGTAGCTGTTTCAGTTCGTTCAGTCTCGATTACTTTACCCAATTATTGTAACGATTATTTTACGATGTTAACACAGAAACAAGATAGCTTTGGAATAAATGTACAGTATTTACCTGTGTTAATCGGCAAGCTAAAAATACAATGGAAATTATATAATACCTAATCTACGAGTACTTTCGTACTTTAAATTACTCGATTGACTGTAATCAATCATGATATGTAGTCCTTTCAGTCGCCTGTGTATGTTTTTTTTTCCAGCCGGTTTTCTTTTAACACTTTTTGATTCAAGATGGCTTTCCCAAAGTAGGCCGGAGCATTTCAAGATTTAAATGAATTTTGTTGCCAATTTTTAACGCATTTTAAATTAGAAAATCCGGGATGATACGAGTAAGCTATATTTTATCTCATTAAATTTTTTTATAAGTTACTAAAATTCTACCGGTAACTGAGACTAATGATACTCGTATATTAAGGGTGATATTTATTCTGTACCGTAAATTAGTTAATTAAATTTCATATAATGTAAATTTCGCAACCTACTCAGCCAGTATAATTTAATATTATTTTTATCCAATGTTCCGGAACTAAATTATCGGCGGAGTAACTACCTAAGTGGCACACGGATGAATATTTTCTTCTAACCCTTTGTAGCAGCCCAACTATGTGACCGAGCAGACTTCGCGCGCTTTGTCCGCGAGTTTACGTGTCCCACGTGTCTCACGGCTCACAGGGCACATATTATTTGAGTAGATCGCTACCAGTTTCATAACTTCTACTCATCTTCTAGTAACCACCGACTAGACATAACCCTTCTTAGACTACAGCGCCATTGTCTCGTGCCAAGACGCCGACACCCGGGTTGTGAGTCTACACATTGCGAAGGGAAGTAAAAATCTTTTGTTTTATAAAATAGAACATCGTAGGCATAATTCCATAGATCATTGGATATTTTAGGCCCAACTGGAAGATATGCATTTTTAGTTATTATATTCGAAATGGTAGCAACGTGGCATTACATACTTTTCCTTTACCATCTAAAAGTAGTGCTTGTAAGTTTTAATAATTAAACTGAACTTATAAGTAAACTTTGCAATTCGAGTATTTATTACTACGACCTCAGAAGTCACCATCCCCATGTGTTATCGTCAAACGGTACATTTGTTCAAACCTTTATTATTGTTTAATATTTGAAATATCTGAATGTGCAAAAAAAACTCATAAATGGAACAGTAGACATACTTGAAATAATTATTAATACCTAAAGGTACAACAGGAAACACATAGACGCTAGTTGCCAAAGCCTGTAATGTATTTCCACCTTAACTGTGAATAAATAAATAAGTGTACCACAGAAAGAGGTCAAGTGGTCAGGGAAAATATTATCCAGAAAGGTGATTGGTTGTTATTGTGGAAGGGAAAAGGGGAGAGGAACTACCACTTGACGGGTCAACGGGGGCAATTCATCAAAAGTGATGAAGAAGATGAACTTTGGAGATATAACCTTGGGTTATCCACGTGTATAGTCCCTGTTCTTGGTAAAGGTTTTCTGAGTATTATGTCTTTACATTACACGATAATCAAGAAGTTAAGTCGTTTCTAGTATTCTAACGTTACAGTGGAGTACTATATGTAGTTTAAATATGATTCAGGAAATCCATATTTTAGGAAAGAAATCAAGAATAGGTTAACAACTAAAAATGAAACATATTAGTTGTAGCGAGTCTTTTAAATAAGATTTTTATTCGTATTTATTTCCATTTAAATATAGTATATATGCTTCAATTTTATTATTATATAATTTGAAACGATGAGAAAAATACAAAGAAATTTATTACAAAATATAAAGTTTAGTAAAGAAATTGCAATCAATCGTCACGGCATCACAAGTGGCAAACATTTCATATAGTACGACAATTTATAGCTGCATTATCGAAATTATATATTTTTATTCAGTTTATATTTAAGCACACAATTTATAAACAACTACAGTAACTGTAGATAGTAAAAACCACAGAAAGTATTAAAAAATACTTATAGATACAATTTAATGATTGAAGTAACATGTTTCATTGTAAGGACACACCTTAAAGTTCACAAAAGTTTATTAATTAATGCATGAAACAATATACTGTTTTCTAACAAGTAAGTTATATTGCTTAATAATAGAGGATAGCAAAGTGTAAAAGCATAACTTTTCTTTAAAATAAAAATAATACAGGTGAGTAAATATTTACGGGAACTTTATTGTTGTTGTTCTGTGACACATCGCTTATTTACTTGTCACATTCCTGCATGTACAATGTAATAACATACAAACACGTCTACTGTACATTAGTCAAGTGGCGATAAACGAAATGTCAATAAAACATTTGTCACCTACTACAAACCTTTACTGCACGCCTTCATATTTGCCCTGCAATTCCAGAGTGCAATTTAACAGGTTCATTGGCTCAACATGAGTGATGCTCAATGAGTGATTTGAAAACCTTTATTTGTGCCTGTCTGTATGTATGTATGATTACCTGTTTATATGTGTTTTTGTTAGCACTAAACCAGAAACACCAAGTAATTTGTACACTTGAAAATTTTGAAAAAAGCACTTGAAACACTGAGATCGATTATGTTATTGTCATTATTTCTGTGGCTGGTTGTTAGCGTGTTTTTTATTGGTATTTTTAGTAAATACGATGGCAACGAGAAAATAACATAATATATAAGTTTTTAAACAAACAGTATATTAAATGAAAATTTTACATTTTCCTCTTGTACGGCTTTATGATGACAGAATTATTACATAAGTTTTGAAGGTACGAATAATACGCCCTAAATTGCTTTATGATCATTAGAATAATGCTACGACATAAGAATTAACCTAACCTTAACTCTTTTATGTATTTATTTGTAAACACATAATTATGAGAAAGATTCGAAGATACGCAGTATGTAATGTTTTTGAACATTAGTTATATTTTTACACCGATTAACTTAGAAACTTTTAATTAAGAATGTAAAACTCCAAAGAGTTAATAAATCAGCCGGGTAGTAACAACTGGACTGTTGACTGAAACACTAACTTGACTACCGCACTCGGTTTACCTGAGGGTTGAGGTCGGCTTGTTATCTCTTGTACGTGTTGAATCTTTTTACTTGTTCAGACACAGTAAAGGTAATTAATGTAATTGGTTGGTCTGGTAATACAAAGTCAATTACAATTAACAAATACAAAATGTTAAAAATGAGTCTTGAAACTGCACTATGTTTCTTTTTTATGCCTTTTTTAAACATCGTTGTATTTCTGTTACATGTAATATATTGGTACAGTAAATTGCATTTTAAGTAGTTTGTTGTGTATGCGAAACATTCTTAATCTCTCTCGAGGCTTTAATATGTTCACTGTGTGACTCAAGAAAAATGTAAAAAGTACCAACCTTTGTTAGTAATAGATATATTTGTTAGTTTATGAAACAAAGTTATATTCAGTGATAAATCAATGATTAAATTAATACATGTTAAGTTTCTTATGCTTTCGAAATCGTATAGTTAACTAAATTTGCATACGTTTAGTAGCCTAAAAATAATTATATAATGTTGTAAAAAAATGTGTCTATTAGAATTTACTTTTGATCATGTAAACCACTTTTTGAGGAAGTAAGTATTAGCAAGAAATAATAAAATTACTCATGTATATACAAATGTAATGTACTAAAAATAGAACAAAACATATAGTATTAAAGAGTTTTCGGATTACAATCCTTCATAACTATTAACTTCACAAATAGCAATAGTTATTTAATTGTAATGCATTTAATATTTAATTTTAAAAATATAACAGTTGGTGGAAACTAATTTATTGTAAATAGGATATGGCAAAAAATATTCATAGTTATATATCATAATTTATCAATAATTCTCTATGAATTATCGATTAGATATTTAATTATGTAATTACGTTCCATTCTGGTCAGCAGTTGCTGGAAGAACAACTGCAAGCTGTGTTTTAAACCTTTTTTTGGTTAAATATTTACATTTAATAGTATTAAATATTCACCAAATCACTGGGAAATCGTATAGCAACCCAGATACATTATAATACATTTTTATATATCGATATATTAATACAAAATTAGTTATTAGTTTAATAGAGTATACATCTGGGAAATTATTCATAATTTGAAAATATCCGTACAAAAGTACAATTGCAAGGACAATACTCACTTTTGCACAGTTTTAAAGCAACATAACAATAAAGTATAACGTACTGCAGGGAGGAGGTGACTCACTCGCTAATAGGGCCAGAGAGATTCAGTGCCAACTCCGCTGTCTAAACCACAGTCTCACATTCAGTCTCATCAGTTTCCCGTCATTTTCTACTGATTTTTAAGGTTAAAAGTATGGTAAAATAAGGTTAAAAGTGTACGAATGGCGTGGTTAAAATGTGTCTTTATAAAGCCCGTTCTCATATCCTATAAAATAAAAAGTGTAATTCCAAAATATAAATGAATAAATATGACACAACGATATGGCCCTAACATTGCCTTCAGAAGTTTAATTTAAATGTATTCTTAAAACTTAATTTGATTGCAAATACAATTTCAAAAGTAAATAAAATTTAATAATTATTTCGAATATTACTTTCTATGAACTTTTCAATTTTTCCCGTTTCGTTGCTAGCTTAGTTTATTTTGTCAAATTAAAAAGTGTTATTTCTTATTACGATGAGCGAGACGCTGTTGGCACGTTTATTTAGTTTAAAATCGGTAACCGTATTTTTAGTCTAATACCATCTCTAGCATTTGCATTCCTCAGAGCACCAATCCAATAGTTATAGACATCTCTACTGAGATATTATAGGTTTAAGAAATATTTTCATTGTAGTATTCGCCGATACATATTTATAATAACTGCTCTTCCTTTGTACTCATGTTCTTATTTTACTAGTTGATTACAGGACAAAATCAAGAATTTTTATCCGTCACGCATTTAATAGTACACGTTTAAATGTTTAGTCAAAACAATTTCGCGATCTACTAATAACTATTTAATATAATAATGCTGACATAGACTCCTATATCGTTATTTAATAAATTTTCTAAAGAGCAAACATTAATTTTCAAACATTACAGAACAGTTGTCATTTTTAGACGCTTGGACGTGCCAAGCCTATTTGCGTCATTTATAATATATAATATTCTTCATTTGGCACAATCCTTTCCTTCCCTGGCTTCAACATTTTGCAAGAGTCAACACTTTAGATCAGCTGTTCTTTGTGAATTTCTATGAAAGATACACCTGACAACACTCCTTGTCTCTTAATAGTGAAGATTGTAGAATTTCCGTCTCCGTGGATAATACCCAGATATACTCCACTTATTGAAATTCTCTTCAGGTTATTTATTTTAAATCAGTGCGTTTTATGTTTTTTGGGTTCCTTTGTTGCAATTAATATTCTCTATCTTGCATTTATGTCCTGTTTAATTAATTAGGCTCTTTGTATTTCCAGATATTTATAGGTAATTACTGCTTCGATTAATATTAATGAAAATAATCTCAAGTCTAATATGAGTATTTCTTTTCTTAAAAATGCACATTATAAAGTAAAGATATTTAAATAAATAAATTTAGTCATTTCAAACACTTTTTTAACAATTTTGAATAAAGATCACTTCATTTTGAATTACAAGCAATCATCCGGATAAACAGTAATCTATAAAATATATCAGGAAACAAAATTTTGAAGGAAATTTCACAAGATAAAGTTTATTATAAAATATAAGAAATGCAAAAAAACCACTTTTGTGAATAATGCATAAATGTTGATACTTGGTAGTCATATCTTCATGGATGAATCTCACACAATCAAGGCCTGACAAGCGAGTCCAAAGGCTCCATTACCCTTGGTAATGTACGGAGGTATACAGGACACTGAGGGTGCACATTACCATACCTGAAGGCTGCGGTCGAGGCTCTAGTAGTCCAAAGTCATGCAACTGGATACTTCAGGAAGAATATAAATTTATCTTTGGTGTTGTTTAGTGAGACAGCCAGGAATATACGTACAATTCAGTTTGCATTTCAAACAACTACATTGCTCTTATTAGTAAAAAAAACTCCAATGTCGTAAATTTTATGTTGTGTAAAGGTAAAGGTTTATTACATTATAGTTTATAAGGAATATTGTTAGAAAACTATTTTCTAGGATTAATAATTACTTAAAATGTAAATTCTTGTAAATTATTGATTTATTTGTCACTAGTGGTTACCATAGATTTTTACCACTTTTTAGGAAAGACCATGACTGGTTTATTAGGTGTAGTTACGTTTTTGTTTGGAGAGAAACTAAATACAATGAAAATTTAATTTAATAAGCCTTTCAAACCAGAAGATATTAAATAAATCAATAACCAGGTAACTAAAAGAATGAACAGTGCTCATTAATAATTTTATTTGTTCTTACAATGTATCAGTTATATGATTGAACCAATGATAAAGTATTCTTTCATTATTAGGTAAACACATATTGAATTAGAAGCCAATTATTGTGGTCTGGTTCCATTTCCGTAAAAACCGTGAGACCTGATTCAAAGCCTCTCTCTCACGTAAATGCGATCAGAGAAAGGCCGAATAATCCTATGAAGACCTCTCACAGACATCAAGGATTCTAAACTTATTGAAGTAGGCTTACATTAAATCCTTCGTAAAAGGGAATAGTAGTGTTAGTATGGTTTGGTTTAAAAAAAACTTGAAACAACGTCAGGTACTTTAATAAGTGTATGTTGATATTTGAGCAGTGTAACAAAATCATTAATTTAGGAATAATTATTGAAAAATCTACCAATTTGTTAACAATCAATTTGTCCATTCAACCAATGATATATACAGGGTGTATATTATGTCTGGAAAACACCCAAATATATCCTTTAATAAATTTAAATATAAATTTGAAACCTCTTACAATCGTGATAGAGATTGGGCATCTACTTTTTGGAACAATGTTTTGTTATGTCACACCAACGGGGGACGTCCTGCCGAGGGTATCGTGAATATTCTTAACGGAAGCCTATACCTTGTGATAACATGATTTTAAAGGTAATAGCTTACTGAATTGAATGCCACAAACCGCATCTCAAGGGAATTATTCTATCAGAAAATAGAAGCATTTTTAGTATTGAAAATTTACTGATGTTCAACAATGTAATTTTAACATGGTTCTTGCCACAAAATGTTGTTACACAACTAATTTTTTTAGCATTTTTTAAATGTTCAATTAAAATAAAATAAACAATTTATTTTTAAGCTGGTTTCATTAGTACAAATTTACCAGTTTTTATTACAATGAATAAAACTTATGAGTCACTTTCTCTGATTACTTATGAATCTGTACTTGGTGTTTTCCAGTCAGCAGGAAGGTTTAAAGAGACAAAGGTCACTAGCCTATGAGAAACATTATTGTGTTATTAATCATCTGGTTTACAGGTTTCAGATTTGTTGAGCATGGAGCTTTCACTAGACAGGTCTAAGCTTGGGAATTACAAATGGACAAAGGTCATATCATTCCTGTCGAGTTAATCAGTGTCTCTGAAGCATTGGCTGTCAACAAGTTATCTAATTACAGTAGTTTCAGTTTTTATTTGGCATTTTAATGGAATTGTCTGAAAGAGTACGAATTACTCTGTTGATGATGCGAGGATATGGCGATCGTCCAAAGATCTTATCGGGAAGTTTGTAATTGATTTGTTTAATGACACTTTCCCAGAAAGGAATCCCATAAGTGTTTCAACAATATCAAAAACTATTGAGCGTTTTGAAATGACAGGGAGTGTACATGATCGGCCAAAGTCGGGTAGGATACAATCTGCAACAGATGAAGAACATGCACTAGATGTTTTGCAAACATTTATTGAAGACCCACATACATCGCTCAGAAAAGCTGCACAGCAACATGATATGCACCCTATGTCTGTGAGTAAGATTTTGAAAATTAATAAATACAAACCATTTAAAGTTCATTTAGTCCAACAGTTAAGTGAGGATGATTACGACAGAAGAGTTGAGTTTTGTGAACTTGTGATGCGCAAATGTGATGACAATAGAGATTTTCTGACCAACATACTATTTTCTGATGAGGCAACTTTTTTCCTAAATGGCAATGTTAACAGGCACAATTGCCGTTTACTGGGCTAGTGAAAAACCCCACATTGGATTACTGAGTCCCATTCACAGCAACCACAAAAACTGAACGTATGGTGTGGAATTTTAGGTAAACAAAATTGTTGGACCCTTTTTCATCAATGGAAATTTAAATGCCGAACTTTACTACAATATTGCTCCAAAATGAAATAATCCCAGCTATTCAAATTGCATCAGGAGAATACTTTGATAATGTATGGTTTCAGCAGGATGGTGCTCCACCCCCATTATGGGAGACAGGTAAGAGAGTATTTGGATTTAAGGTTTCCTCATAAATGGATTGGCCGAAGAGGAGAAATCGAATGGCCTCCAAGATCTCCGGATTTGTCACCAATCGATTATTTCCTATGGGGTCATTTAAAATTCCAATGTTTATAGAAGAAAGCCTCATAATTTGGAAGACCTAAAGAAACAGGATTATAGAGGAGATTGCTTTGATAACTGAAGAAATGTTAAGGCAAACTCTGTCGAATCATTTTTACACAAGATTGGCTCATTGTCAAACCGTAGAAGGAACACAGTTCGAACAATTGCTTTGACACCAAATGCAGGTATAAAACGTTTGTTGTAATACTTTTTCTAACAGCATACATTATTTTTTATTTGTAATAAGAAATCAATAACATAAGTATTTCCATAATTGTACTGTAATAAAAACTGGCAAATTTGTGCTAATAGAACCAGCTTAAAATGAAATTTTTGTTTTATTTAATTGAACATTTAAAAAAAATGCTAAAAAATTAGTGTAACACATTTTGTGGCAAGAACCATTTTAAAATTACATTGTTGAACATCAGTAAATTTTCAATACTAAAAATGCTCTATTTTCTGATAGAATAATTCCCTTGAGATGCGGTTTGTGGGCATTTAATTCAGTAAGCTATTACCTTCAAAATTATGTATCACAAGGTATAGGCTTCCATTAAGAATATTCACGATACCCCTCGGCAGGACGTCCCCCGTTTGGTGTGACATAACAAAACATTGTTCCAAAAAGTAGATGCCCAATCTCTATCACGATTGTAAGAGGTTTCAAATTTATATTTAAATTATTAAAGGATATATTTGGGTGTTTCCAGACATAATATACACCCTGTATAATATATATATATATATATATATATATATATATATATATATATATATATATATTTATATATATATATATATACTATATATATTATAGGGATAATTTAAAATTCCAAATAAGTTTTATTTATATATACTT
>NW_025776556.1:0-144689 GCF_021130785.1 Homalodisca vitripennis
GATAACGAAATTACAGCAGACGAAAGAAAAGCTGATAGGCTGTGGAAGGTAAGACCTTTACTTGACCGAATCTTAGAGGGCTGTTTGAAACAGAACAAACCACAGGAATTGAGTATCGACGAGATGATAGTGCCTTTTTCTGGAACGTGTCTAGTCAAGCAACACATACCCAACAAACCCAACCCAACGGGTTTGAAAGTTTATGTTCTTGCTAATCCAAACGGAATTGTTTGTGATTTTACTGTTTATCAAGGACCAGCCACATACGTAGAAAACCCAGAACTTGAGCAATTCTGGCAGTGTGAATCAGCTGTCCTTCAGCTTACTAGGTCTTTAGTTCCCGGCCACACATTGTATGCCGATAGATTTTTCACTTCAGTTAGGCTTGCTGACGAACTCCTGAAAAAAGGTTTTAGATTAACTGGAACAATCAGGAAAGACAGAATTCCCGAAACTACTGACCTTCCAAGTGACAAAGAGTTTAAGAAAGCAAATGAAAGGGGCACCAGTTTTTGCACTGTAAGAGAAGAAAAAGATAAAAATGGAACAAAGACAGAGGGAAAAGTAGCTATAACAAAGTGGTTAGACAACAACTGTGTATGTATGATATCTACTGCTGAAGTCAATCGAGCCTTTGTGTGAAGTAAAAAGGTGGTCTAAGGCCAGCAAACAGTTTATCAATGTTTCTCAACCTAAAGTTATCAATGCATATAATGCAAAAATGGGAGGCGTAGACTTAGCTGATAGAATGCTATCGTATTGCTCCTCACGAGCCCGGACAAAGAAATGGACATTGAGATGTATCCTTCATTTCTTTGATTTGAGCCTTAGTAACAGTTTGGCTTCAGATGCGGGAAACCAAACAAAAAATACAAATTCCAGCCAAAAGAATTCCGCAATTCAGGACTTTTAAACTTAAATTTGGGGAGTTGCTAATTGAGATGAACTCAGCCAATGAAGCTGTTGCTTCGAATGACAAAGATCTAGAAGATAAGGTGGATAAACCCATTTGGAGACAGACGAGTACGGGCTGACCCTACTCCAGAAAAAAGAATTGAAGAAGCAGCTCATCTACCTGAGGTTACAAAAGGAATTCAAAAAAGGTTGTGCTATGCAGAATTGCAAGAAAAAATCTACTGTATATTGTGTAAAGTGTAATGTGTATCTTTGTTTGGTAGGTGGGCGGAATTGTTTCCGAAAGTTCCATTCGAAGTGAACTTTTCACAGTGACTCCAAGATGAACTTTTACAAATAAATGTAAAATGCCTTCTAAAACAACTCTTTTTATACTTATACATGTAATAATAAAACATTTTCAATTAAGGTCCTGCGTTAATATTTTTTTCCTCTGAAGACCTAAGTGCCTATTTTTAGGACATCTATAACACCATTTGTAATAACGTAAAAAATACATAATGTGATTTTTCTCAAACAACAATGATATGAGAACATAATTTAACCTTAATTGTAAAAGAATTAACACTTTTTTACCCTGGGACTCAAGTGGGGTCGGAATGATTGCCTAAAAAAAAGGCACTTAGGCGTTTGGTCCAATTTGCTCCATAAATATTTGGGACTCAAGGTAGGTTGAGACCTAGTGCCTATATTTAGGCACTCTAGACTCAGGAGGATATTCAACAGCTCTGATTTAAGATCCCTTTCATAGTCTTCTAGCAAAAATGGTCTGAACATACGGAACAAGAGTCTGGGTTCCATTTTCCTGCCCGCTCACACAATTATACACCCGTCTACTCCTTATTTCAAGGTCTTTGGGAAAATTAAAAATATACCACGCCTGTTTCCTTTGTTTTAAGCGTGGCTCTTGTTTGCAGACAGCAACAGTGCAACCTTTTCCCGGGCATTTTTTAACCTACAAACTGACTTTCAGTTTTCAATATTTCTTTAAATTACTACTTGTAACGTACCATGATGATATTAGTCGAACTGCAATAGTCCACATCAAGTTTAAAAATGTTACCTCCAAAAAATACTATAAACACATATCACCAACATACAACAAATATGGAGAACACAACACCTCAATGCTAGACAAGAAGCGAATGCACTGTTAGGAGGCGGGAGTGGGGCCGCGGCGGCAAATCGCAGGTCACCGGTTGACTCGGGGTATACTGCTGGGCGATATAGGGGACGGGTCAACCTGTCCCTCTACCAACCTTGAGTAGGACCGATGTGTGGTTGGGGTAACATCACGTATCAACACTACTGCAGAGCGTCGTCGCGCTACCGCGCTCCTCACCCTGTCAGTGCCTGTTTTTGTTTGTTGTAGTGATACTTTGTTGCCGTTAGCACCGTCAGCCACGTGCATCTGTCAAAACTCAACTACCCATCGCCAACCCCAAGCGGACCCTAAAGGCCATGTCCAACACTGCCGTGGCGTTCGCGCCCGTCCATCTGCGGATGGATATTTTTAAAAATAATCGCTAACCATGTTGTCAAATAGGACAAGTCACACTGACATAACCGAAGTGTGGCGTAACGTTCGTCGCGTCGGCCACCGTCTGCTCCGCTATGCGGCGGCTGGAGCGATCCTTGGCCGACGTCGGCGATGCTACGAAGGCTCGCGCATGCGCATTAAAGCACTTCCCCAACTCCCTCACCGGTGGGCTCCGCGCGCTCTTAGCCACTGCCTACTTCCTTTTATTTTATATTTTTAAATAATTTGTTTAAAAAAACCCTTGCGCGAAGCTCTAAAACAGCCCGGACACTCCCGGATGAAATGGACCCGCCAGTTCTAGGGTTAATGAATACTCTGGTGTCATGTTTATATGCAATCATTTTATTTGTTATTTTTCATATTGTTTGATCTATAACAAAATTAAATAGGCCTTATTTTTAAAAAATATAAAGACTTATTACAAAACTGAAAACACCAACACAAAAATTACAAAATAATCCGTTCAAGTGCATCTTATATATAAAAATCAATAGTTTTAAAGAGGTATTTTAAGTATTGAATGCCCTAATCACTAAGTTCATAATAGAAATAGTATTGCAATGTAATAATGAAAATATAATTTTGATAATAATTATTAATGAATACGCTTCAGAACAATAAATTAATTTTGTAGAGCTATAACAAACTATTAATTCCACTATCAATGTATAACTAAACAAATTCAAAGTAGTTGAAATGCATAAGCAACTCCTAGAAAGACGTGGCGTTGGCCGCGGACGCGTGTCTGGTAGTTTGACGGGATTCGAGACCGTCGCGGCATACGCGGACGTTCATACTATGGATGGACGGACGCGACGCCACGGCAGTGTGACATGGCCTTAAGGTCGCTAGCCTTGTTACAATGCCTTATTGCGTAGCATATGGTTGCAACAACACAACTAAAAAGAAAGTTGAAGGCATAACCTTTTATAGGTAAGTAAATTTACATTATAGACATAGAAACCAATTATATAATAAACGCAATGTTTCCATGTTATGTAATTGAAGTCAAACTCTTTACTTTCTTCAGCTTATTATATGTTTAGTAGTTGTACACGAAAATGAAACATTAGAACTTTACGGCACTTCATAGTTAAATGTATTGTCATATACGAGGTGTGATCAAAAAGTTCCAGGACTTTTTACATACTATGGGAATGCAATGTCTCACAGCAATGCGGTTGGCAGCACTGTATTCCCTGACTCAACAGTAACACAGCTGTGTTTACAGATCTATCATAACATCACTGAAAGTAACATTAGCACAGTTTGTTTGAGATTAGTTTTATGGAGTTTGGCTATTTTTTTGTTTAATGAAAATGAATGTGAAAGAAGAGCAACGTGTTTGTGTGAAGTTTTGTGTGAAACTGAACAAAACGTTTTCTGAAACCTTTTTGATGTTACAAGAGGCTTTTGGTGAAGAATGTCTAAGCCGATCATGCTGCCATCAGTGGTTCCAGAGGTTTAAAGATGGCCGAACATCCACAGACGACGATGCTCGTTCCCGGACGCCCCTTCAACGTCAAAAAATTGATGACAATGTTGCTAAAGTGAACGGCTCTCGTACGATCAGAACCGTCGACTAACAATCCGTGAAATGGCAGAAGAGTGTAACATTTCATTTGGGTCATGTCAGGAAATTTTAACTGAAAAACTTCAAATGCGTCGTGTTTGCAGCAAAGTTTGTACCAAAACTGTTGACTGAAGACCAAAAACAACACCGAATTCATGTTTCTGAGGAACTTCTTCAAAAGGCAAATGACGACGAAAGCTTCTTGGATCATGTCATTACGGGAGACGAGACATGGGTTTTTGGTTACGATGTGGAAACAAAAGCCCAATCATCACAATGGACATCAAAAGGCTCTCCCAAGACCCAAGAAAGCACGTCAAGTCAAATCAAATGTGAAGGTCATGCTTACGGTTTTCTTTGACTGTAAAGGTGTCGTCTACTATGAATTCCTTCCACAAGGTCAAACAATCAATCGTTTTGTTTATCTTGAAACCCTCAGAAAATTGCGTAATGCTGTGAGAAGAAAGAGACCTGAGCTGTGGCAAAGTTGGTGATTGGGTCCTTCACCATGACAATGCTCCTGTTTCACTCTGCATTAGTTATCCGTGACTTTTGTGTAAGAAACGGAATGACTGTCATTCCCCAGCCCCCCTACTCACCTGACCTGGCTCCTGCAGACTTTTTTCTCTTCCCGAAGCTCAAGAGCCCCTGAAAGGACGAAGATTTCAAACAGTTGATGAAATTAAAGAAAAAACGACGGAGCTGATAAACACCTTTACAAAAGAAGAGTTTTCTGGCGCCTTTGATCAGTGGAAACACCGGTGGGAAAAGTGTATAGCTTCCCAAGGGGAGTACTTTGAAGGAGACAAATTCGGATAACCTGTATGTTGTATGAATAAATGTATAAAAAATTCAGTCCTGGAACTTTTTGATCACACCTCGTATTACAAAATTGCTGATTTTTAGGTCTCCACGAGACGAAGAACTACGAAGGAAGTGGGTCGTAGCAGTAAAATGAGATATCTGGGAACCTTCTAATTGGAGTACATTGTGTTCTACCCACTTCATAGAAGAAGGAATCGACCGATCTCTGCTTCAGGTGCAATTGAAGGAGGACGCTGTGCCGACCATTTCCCCCGTCATCACCCCCCCCCCCCCAGAGAGAAAGACGCCCCTCCAGCAGATGCAAAAGGCAGGGTGAAGTTGTGGAATCACCTCGGAAACGGGAGCTAGTAAAAAAACTTAAAGAAGCCGAGGAGAAGGCAAATCTCTACCAAAAAAAGGTAAGACACCTAACACAAGTTAAGAGGCGATTATCGAAAAAAGTAGCGGATTTGGGAGCGATTTTGAATGCTATGAAAGAATAGCTCCACATTCAGGAAGAGTCGGTGTCTCTGTTGGGTTCGCTATTTAAGACCTCGGAAATGTTTGGTTAACAGAGCTCGTATGAAAACCAATAACCCAAACCTAAGAAAAGCTTATCGAGGGCTTCATTCTAGTATCTCGTATCTCGAAAATTTGGATTTTTTAGATTTTGATGGTTTATTGTCAAACAGGGCCAGCTGTCTTCAGTTCTAATACCTCATAAAGCTAAAATCAACTCACTTAATGGATAAAAAAGGGTAATGTGACCTCGTATTTTGGAGTCGGTGAATATGAATTATAATACCTCGTATCTTGTATAACACCTGTGAGTAATGACACAGCTGATTTGTAGCAATGATGGTTTTGTTGGTTAATACTGTTTATTCTCAAAAGTTTTGTTTTAACAGCTGTTGTGTTTTAACCTCAAAAGCCTTTTAAGAACCACACCAGTGTGTTTGATTAACTATAAAACAAATTAGTGATCAATATTGATGTTTAAAGTGAAGTTTGAGAGATACGAGTTATTAGAAATATAGATTTTCAGAAATCAGATCTGAGATATGTGTTATTAGACTTGACTAATAGTTTGATTGATTGAGTTAAATTTCATTTTAGTTGTTCATTTCTAAAATGGAGCCAAGCAGTGAAGATGACTTCTTTGTTGATGACATTATGACGAGTCTTTCAAAGGAAAAGTTTGTTGGTAAGTAGCTATGTTTGTTTTCAATAATTATTAGCCTACTCTAGGCTTACTGTAAAATAAATGCCCAACTTTGCAGACCTAACCTGACTGTTAGTTATTCTTACCACTGCCTATCTACTTTTAAAGCTAAAAAGACCAAGCAATCTACTTACTTGAGTATGGCACTCTTCCACGTCAGTTGTGCCGCTAAATGGTAAAGGCTAAATTAAGCTTATCAAGCTAAATGAAAATAAAAAGTCTATAATGAAAATAATGTGTTTAAAATACTAAAGATCCATAATTGAACCTAAGCCTTTAAAAATACAAGCTTGGAAAAGTAATTGGTTTGCATTACCATTCTATTAAAAAAACTGAGCTTATCTTCTTACTTTAATAAAACTTGGCGTTATTTTCAGGTGTTGAGAGAACCGAGCCACAAAACCACAAAGAAGTCTTTTCTACGTCAAGTTGTTCTGAAGAAGTTTCAAGTCATGGAGTCCTACCTCAAATTCTGTTAGAAGATGTCAATGCAGAAGTGGTGATTTCTGATGGCATTGACATTTTGGATATTGTTGGGGCGGATATAGAAGTTGCCGAAACAGTATAAATTGATTGAAACCACTGAAGGTACGCTTGCTACCAATAATTAAATGACAATGTTGAGTTCTTAGTTACTGCTAATCTAGATGTGCCTTTGGAAGACAATATTTTGAGGGATAATCAAGATTTTATTCCTTCACAATCACAGCAAAACTCTTTTGACTCCCAGGAGTTTATTGGAGTTGACGATATATTTGATGACGAAAATGTTGAGAGCCAAATTGTAGATGATCAAGCTTTGCTTTTAGATGACAGTAGTTTAGGACATGATACAGACTATAAACCTGCAGCATCAGAGCAAAATTCGTCTGACTCATCTAGTGAAGAAGAAAGCGATGAAGTCTTGTTAAACAATATCCTCACATCTTCTAATCAAGAAGTTCCTGTTCGGAATAAAAGAACAAGAAATCGCAAAGCTGTTCCAGCTGATTGGGAAAAAAACAAAATAAAAAAAAATGCGCATGTCTGGGCAAAAATACACTGGATATGAAAGGAAGAAAGTAAATAACAAAATGGTGGTTACAAAACCAAATGGTTCTTTTCCGTTAATTTCACTACCAATCCAATAGTTGAAATATAAACTATTCGATACATAACCATTCATTTTTCTCGGGTTCCGTTAATTCACTGCCATTGGAAAAAAAAACTATTCGATACAAAACCTGTCTAGGATTCCTGGATTTATTATCTTATCTCTTGGCGATAGGAGCAGCGTGGCGCGGCGGGCGGCCAGTCTATACAATCATTGTTGCGGTAGCAGTAGCCATGAACATGTTGAGAATTGCTAGTGAAGTAGAGATGCGCTAAACGATTACTTTGCCGTACCGATTACAACGATTACTGGTACAGCTTGGTACCAGTTACTTTTAGTGATTACTTTGTAATCGCGATTACTCTTGCGGACACAACTGCTATCGTAGACTGGGGAACCAGGAATCCGTTTTTGTCCGCCTGTTTCCAACGAATACGATTACATCCTGTACTCACGTTTCCACCCATGACTCAGTCTGCATTCGTCATTTGGTGCATTGACCCCTATTTCAGTTCAGCAGGTTACAAAGGATGGGGGGAGGAGGTTGGTTGGGGGTTTCCAGGAATATGTCTTAGTCATCAGCGCAGCAACCAGATTGGTCGGTTACTCGGTTTATCCCGCGCCCCCTTAGGTGGGGGAACTAAACGAATTCCACGTTCCATAAAGTTCCATTATATTTTCATTTCGTCGTCAATATAAGTATACTTCTTGGCTCTCTTGTGGTAAACGTGTAGTAAGCTTAGATTGTAAAAACATATTGTGTGTTTGTGCAATGTTTATAAAGTGTTAGTTAGTTGCATGGTTATTTCATTGTGTAATAAAGTGTTTGTTTGAAATTAAATGGAGCCTCCAGCAGCAAAACGTAAGAAGACGAGTGAGATTTGGAACTTTTTTGATCCAGTAGGTACAAATCAAGCAATTTGTAAGCTTTGTAAAAGGAAATTTTCTTTTACTGGTTCTATTTCTAATTTAAAAAAAACATATGGGAAGGAAGCATCCAACAGTTTCATTGCCTGCCGCAACAGTAGAGTTACCAGCTACCAGTAATGAAGACAGAACTAAACGTTATTACTGAAGAGACACCTATAGTTATCGAGTTTTCACAATCTCAGCCAGTAGAGCTTCCCGACACAGCTAGACTGTTGCCTTCAGTGATGTTTCCGAGTACGAGTACAATAACAAGTAAGACTACCACAGATGTAACAGTCCCTTTGTACACGTTACCATCAAAGAAAAAACAAACATCAATTACGTCATTTGTGCCTAAAAAAATCACACCATCGGATAAAAATAAAATTGACTTGGCCATATTAAAATTATTTGCTTGGGATTTTCAGCCATTTTTCAATGGTAGAGGACAGAGGCTTTAAAAATCTCATGGAAACTTGCTGTCCTTCCTATAAAATACCTGGTAGAAAATATTTCTAACTCAATGATGCCAGCTATTTTTGAAGAAACCCGCACTACACTTAAACATACTTTAGAGAAGGAAGCAACAAGTGTTTGTCTTACAACAGACATATGGACATCAAGTAAAAACGACAGTTATATGGGCATCACAGGCCACTACATAACTGAAGATTTTTTCAATGAAAACAGTACTTTTTCAATGCTCAGTTTTCGAAGAAACCCATACTGCTAAAAACTTAGCAGACGAAATTTTTTCAGCTATAAATGAGTGGGATATAAAAAATAAAGTATCCATGATAGTTTCAGATAATTGTTCAAACATTACTAGTGCAGTAACAAAAGTGTTGAAGATGAAACACTATGGCTGTTACGCTCATAAGTTAAATTTACTTGTCCAACAATCATTACATCCTGTTGAAGACCTGATAAAAAAAGTCAAAACTATAGTCTCCCACTTTAAACGTAGTAACAAAGCATCACAAAAACTGATTAAGTATCAGGAGTTGCAGGGAGCCAAACAGCCCTAAAAGGATCTTGCAGGATATTGCTACAAGATGGAACTCTACGTTCTACATGTTACAAAGGTTCGTAGATTTGGAAGAGGCTATAAAATATTCCCTAGCAATCCTGGATACCGATTTGACCCCATTAAGTTCGGATGAGTGGGAAATTTGTAAGCAGTTGTGTGACGTCCTACGCCCATGTGAAGAAGTTACCAATGAGATGAGTAGCGAAAAAATATTTTGAACGCCAGTAAAGTAATCCCAATAACAAGGGGTTGAAGTCTGCTCTTAAGAAAATTTCTGTTTAATGTTACTAAAGAAAGTGTGAAAGACGTGCTTAATTCCATGCTCAAAAGCTGTGATGACAGATTTCCGAACTTGGAAAAAAAGTAAAACCTTAAGACTTTGCACATTCCTCGATCCCCGCTATATAAACATCACATGTTTCTAGAAGAATCTACAACCATTGAAATCAAGAAAGACCTGTGTGATTTATTAGTTGGAGTCATAAATCAAAAAAGAAATGAACAAAATCCTGAGGACCTCAGTGATAATGAAGTTGAACCAGACCAAGAAACAGAATCTACCGAGAAAAAAGATTTCAGTTTGGGATGATGTTGAGGAAATAATTGCTAAAGTGAAACCGAAATCCAATCCCACTTCAATGGCAATCCAAGAGGTAATTAAATTATTACTTTTTTATATTTTCAAAAATTACAAAAGTTACATTTGTAACCCCCTTTGTTCATTTTAGGTTGAACGACACAACGTACATTTTGTTTACTTTTTGCATTCCAAGCTAACCTAACCATTAAATTCATTGAAAAAAATGTTTTAAAATAAACCCTACAGTTTTTAACTTTTTTTAAACCTACAAATTTTATTCTAAATTGTTACAGATACAAAAAATACATGGATGACAGTCCAATATCTAGGAAAAAGGATCCACTGGAGTGGTGGAAATGCCACAAAAACATTTATCCCCATCTAGCCACAGTATTTATTCGGAGCTGTGGCATTGTCGCAACATCCGTCCCTTGTGAGAGGATGTTCTCTAAAGCTGGTTATTTTATAAGTGACAGAAGAACCCGTTTAACAACAAAAAAAGTAAATGAACTGATGTTTTTAAACACAAACCTAAAGTAGACCAAGACTTTTAAAACTGCAACTCTGGTGAATCGAGGGTAGGCCTACAGTTCTTCGAAACTCATTGTTTTGTATGTAATTACACCTACATAATTAATATTAATGACTCTAGTTGATCTTTTGATATTTTTTCTATTATGATGTTATGAAGTACTATCTTATTATAATTATGTCATTTCTGTTAATTTGTTCCTATTTCGTATTTAATGCCTAAGTATAAGTTACCTCAAACAAAACAGACTGATACATGTTATTTTTTCTTAATTTAGATGTGTTTTTTATAATGTTATTCGATACAAGAAATATTGATTCTCGGAAATGATTTTTCTTTATATATGGTTTGTATATAGTTAGTTACAGTTATCTGCAATATGTTTTTTCATTTAGGTTATTTGCACATAAAGGAATCCCAAAGACTTTTGTGATGTTAGCAATCATAAAAAGATTAAATAGATGGTTTGTTTAAGATTGTTGGTATATTATTTAAAATATACTTGTTACTCTCGTAAATACGAAATAAACAACAGCTGAAAACCCTAATTGGAATTTCTGAGTTTTTTTATGAACCTGACTTTAATCTGAAAATTTCTGAGTCACAATTTTTTTACCATAACGTTTTAACTACTGTAAGTAGCAAATGGAAAACTCACACATTTTGTTTGCCATTCAGTAAGTTCAGTAATATGATAAACCAGTACTATTTTTAATGCCTGACTTTAAACATTTAATTCTGTCTTGATTATATTTTTGTTTTAATATTTAGATAATAAGATACGGTAACTCAAATGATTATTTTAAATACTGATTCTCGTATAATTGAGTACAAAAAAGTAGAGGCTATCAAATATGTTGTACTCAATGCTTGCTATGCAATTTACTCAGTAGTACCATTGAATTTTAGTTCAGCTCGATTACTAATACAAGTACTATGCCAAGTAATCGCTTAGATTTGCAGTAGTAGGGAGGGGCTCATCACGAAAACTGTTACACGTAACTGTTACTGCTAGACAGTAGCCGCGTAGCCGCGTTCGGTGAGGAAGTGATTACTTTGTACCTGGTACTCGACGCCTAGAGTAATCGATTACTTTTTGAGAGGCGAGTACCAGTTACAAAGGAGCGATTACAGTTACTTGGACCCACCTCTATAGTGAAGTCGATACTAAACAACGCGCTGTGCAGTTTTTACAAGTAAGAGGTATTTTGCATAACCCGAGACTGTGTGCTAATAACCATGAAATGTTATTGTAGTTAAGTGACAGTCAAGATCGTTGGTCGTGTTCTAAACGTACGTGTAGAGAATACAAAACCAGTGCGCGCTGATACCTTTTTATCAGGCTCTCGTTTGGAGTACAGAACAATTATTTTGTTCATCTACTGTTGGAGCAAGGAGTACACCTCAGTGAAATTTTGTGACGACGAACTTGACATGAACCATAATACAACTGTTGATTGTAATATGTATATGCGCGAGGTATGTGAATACACACTAATGAGCAATAATGCAGTTATTGGTGGGCCCAATAATACTACCGTTGAAATTGATGAGAGTTGCTTTGCTAAGAGAAAAGTACAACAAAGGTAGGTTTGTACCTAATCAATGGATTTTAGGAGGAATTTGTCGGGAGACAAAAGAATGCTTTCCTTGTGCCTGTTCCGAACAGAACTGCTCGTACATTGCTGCCTATAATTATTGAAAATGTTGCTCCGGGTACAACAATTATTACCGATGAATGGCGTTCGTATCATGGACTGGGAGACACCTATGAACACTTGACAGTTAATCATTCTATTAATTTTGTTGATCCCGAGACTTTAGCACATACTAACACAGTTGAATGTTTGTGGGGTAAAGTCAAATCACGAAATAAGAAACAATGGGGTACTTACCGTTCAATGTTTTAAAACAGTTATTTGTGTGAGTACATGTGGCGCAAGAAATACGCACATGAAAATTTGTTTGAGAAAATGTTGGAACATATTTCAATCTTCATGTGACCGCAGTGATCAGTACTATTTACAACAATAACAATTGTACATTGGTTTTCCTTTTGAATTATAAATAACACTTATAACGGCGTGTAAAATGTTTTTTAGATGCTATTTAAATTACTTCATTCCAGGTATTTACTATTATTAACTAACACAATTGGCTAAAGAAAACCAAAATTTAATCTAATATAAGTACAAACATCATTGGTAGTGAATTAACGGGATTCCAGACCATAAAACTAATGGTAGTGAATTAACGGAAAAGAACCAAACAAATTTTGAAAGAGAAGAAAGGAAACTTGGTCAGTGCTGTGATTCTAAAGTGTGCATGGCAAATAAAAAAAGGAAGTGTTCAGAATTCACAGAGGTTTCAGAAAGGGCAAATACGAGGGCTGTTTTTTTTTTTCAAGTTCCGTTTGTTTCTCCAAATAACCAGCGTAGTGGCGGGAGGCGGGGCTGCGTGTTGTGCAATTGCGCCGCTCCCCCACTACAACCAACGCCGTTGCCGGCTCCAATCCATCAGTCGTAGCCGAGCTACGGGCGAGTAAAGATGGCCGCTACGATCAATTCTCCCGCCAGTTGTGAGTTGCGAAGTGTGATTCGTTTCCTTCAAGCTGAAGGATGTAGTGCTGCTGAAATCCATCGCAGAATGAGTGTTGTGTATGGTGAACACTGTATGAGTGATAGCGCGATAAGAAAATGGTGTAGGCTATTTGCTGAAGGTCGAACAGACGTCCATGACGAAGGCGGTCAAGGACGCATGTCGGTCGCTACTGCAAGTTTGGTTGAACGAGTTGACCAAGCGATCCGGGAGAAACGGAGGTTTACAATTGATGAACTTTCTACCGAATTTCCAGCCATTTCAAGGTCTTCCTTGTACAAGATTGTGACCACCGAGCTAGGGTACCGGAAATTGTGTGCCCGTTGGGTACCCAAAATGTTGAGTGAGGATCACAAAACGAAGCGAATGGCGTCAGCCCTAACTTTTCTGACGCGATATGACAACGAGAAAGACAGTTTTTTAAAGTCTATTGTTACTGGGGATGAAACTTGGGTCCTGTATGAAAATCCAGAAACCAAGGAACAATCAAAGCAATGGATGCACACTCACTCCCCTAGCAAGCCCAAAAAATTCAAGCAGACTTTGACCAAAAGGAAAACAATGGCTACAGTGTTTTGGGACCAAAAAGGTGTGCTTCTGGTTGAGTTCATGCAACAGGGAACAACGATAACAAAGGAATCATACTGTGAGACTCTACATCGCCTCCGGAGAGCAATACAAAACAAACGGAGAGGAATGCTGTCATCCGGCGTGGTCCTGATCCACGATAATGCACGACCGCATAGTGCCAATGTCACAAAACAACTTCTGCAAAAGTTCAAATGGGAAGTTTTCGACCATCCGCCGTATAGTCCTGACTTGGCGCCCAGTGACTATCACCTCTTTCGAGAAATGAAGGCGTGGTTAGGTGGACGACGCTTCGCTGACAACGAAGAGCTTCAAGCAACTGTAAGGGTCTACCTGAGCTCACTGGCGGCAGACTTCTTCGAGGAGGGTATAGGAAAGCTTGTCTCTCGCTACGACAAGTGCCTCAACATTTTTGGTGACTACGTAGAAAAATAAGTAAGAAATTACGAATCTTTTGGTAATAAAATCATCTTTTTATCTCAATGTGTTTATTATTTATGGCCTATCGGAACTTGAAAAAAAAACAGCCCTCGTATTTTCAAGACGTTTTGGGAGTTGTCTTGGAAAGAGAAAGAAATATTTGTTTGTTTAAATGTTACACTATCTAGGCCTAAAGTAAGCACCTGTAAAGGGCCTTCTCGGCGGTCAGGGACAGTATTGTATGGACTTAAACATGTAGGTGTGTTGAAACCTGTCTGCAAAAAGTTTTTCCTGAACACCTTAGATCTTGGAGAATGGACTTCTCTCAATTGGATCAAAAATAATGAATGATCAGCTCTGTTCAGCTGATGGGATTGATAACCCCCAGGAGATTGATGATGAAGCTCGAGATGCAGCTGATGGAGCTAATAAGGATTTAGCCGTAAATAACATTCCAACAGTTAAGCGCAGAAGTACTGTCAAAACAGATAGTGCTAGAGAGTGGCTTGAAATGTTACCAAAGCTACCGTTACTCTATGCCAGGAAAGACTCAAACAAATTATACCTGGAGCCAATCTGGGAATCAAAAACTGCATTATAAAGAGAATACCAACGATATTCTACCGAGAATGAGAAGCCCTGTGCATCTTTAGCATTGTTTTTTGACTTATTTAAAGGAGATGAAAATGTTAATTTTTACACCTCGCAAAAATCAATGTGATACGTGTTGCTCGTACAATGTATCTAAATGTGTTTGGGACAAACACATCTCGGAAAAAAACCGAGCCAGACTTCAAAAAGAAAATTATAAGTTAAGAGCCAAGAATGGAGAAATTTATTGTTTAAATGCTGATGTACAAGCAGTAAAAACTACTCCAATGATTAAGGCAAGCGCGTTATACTACAAAACAAAGTTGTTTAGCCACAACTTTTCGTTGTACAATCTATCTAGCCATCAATGTACTTGCTACTGGTTTCATGAATGTGAGGGTGATTTAACAGCAAACACTTTTGCTTCATGCATGTATGACTACTTAGAAGACAAATGCCTTGATCGTAAGCTTCCAATTCTCTTGTATAGAGATGGGTGTACTGCTCAAAACAGAAACCAAATACTTTCCAATGCTTTGCTAAATTCTTCTGCGAAATATCAAGTTGTATTGTTTCAAAAATTTCTGATCAAGGATCATACTCAAAAGGAAGGGAATTCTGTTCATGCAGATATTGAAAATAAGCTTAAGAATAAAGATGTCTACTTTCCATACGAGTTTGTAAAGTACACCAAAGAAGCTAGAATTCATCCATTTCCCTATGATGTCAAGTATTTGAAACACGGTTTCTTCAAAGACTTCTCTACCTTAGAGTAATTATCCATCAATTCGACCAGGGCGCAAGACTGGTGATCCTATGGTTACAGACATTCACTGCCTAAAGTACGATCCCACAGGAATGATTCAGTATAAATTGGAGTTCGATGATGACTACAAGGATCTCCCTAGAAGACCCTCAAAAGTGCAAGTCAACGTTGAACTTAAACAATTACACACTGAGAGACTACCCATTCAACGTTCAAAATGGAAGCACTTGAAAGAGTCTGTAATCCCAGAGGACTTTCATACTATTGGAATGAAGCCCTCGCTATGATGAAAGGCTGAAGGCATTTGCCATTACTTTGCATTTTGTATCGCCGAAGGCTTGCTGTTTTGTAAGAAAAACCTTCGATACGGCGTTGCCACACCCGCGTACGCTGAGGAATTGGTACTCCAGTATCCGAGGGGAGCCGGGCTTTTGTCAAGAAGTTTTAATGACTCTAAAGGAGTACTCAGTTAACACCAAGTAGCCAGCGGGTGTGTTTGCTAATGATGGAGTCTATGTCTATAAAAAAACAGTTATCTTGGTATGGTAAACAGTTTCAGGGCACCATAAATTTAGGATCATCATTAGACGAAGATTCTACTGTTTTAGCTTCCGAAGCATTGGTATTTCATTTAGTATTTATCAATTCTGCATGGAAAATCCCTGTCGGCTACTTTTTTGTCGCTGGAATAAATGGTGAACAGCAAAGTGGATTAGTAAAGCAGTGCTTATCACTATTGCACGAGGCAGGAATCCGCATAGCATCGTTGACCTGTGATGGAACTGCCAGCAATTTATCCATGGCAACTACGTTGGCGTGCTCTTTTGAAACCACGGGCATACAAAGACATTTTCCACACCCTCTCACTAAGGATCCTGCTAACTTCTTTTTAGATCCAGCCCATATGCTGAGATTGGTGAGAAATACACTAGGAGATTATACAATTTTGTATAATTCGAAGAACGAAGCTATAGAATGGCGTTATATAGAACTTCTAAATAACACCCCCAAAAAATGAAGGTTTTGCATCATGGAAACAGGTTAACAAATGATCATATAAACTATTGTAAACAAAAAATTAAAGTCCGGTTAGTCGCCCAAGTATTAAGTGCCTCTGTTTCTGCGTATCTTCAGTTTCTACAGAGCAATAAAGTGAAAGAGTTTGAAAATTGTAGCCCCACAATAGAATTTACAACGGTTTTCAATGGCCTCTTTGACATCCTAAATTCAAAAAGTATGAAAGAAAGCTACAACAAAAGGGCTTTATACCCTGGAAATATTAAAAACGAAACTGACAAATTAAACAGATCTAAGGAGTACATAATCACTTTGAAAGACAAATTGGGAAATCGATATTACTGTCAAAAAGAAGGACAGGATTTCTTGGATTCTTAGTTTGCATTGATAGTACCCTTTCTATGTACGAACAGTTCGTAGGTGATGGCACAGATGCATTCCCTCTTAAGTACCTTCCGATGTACAAAACGAGTCAAGATCACATAGAAAGATTGTTTGGCTACATAAGATCAAGGAACGGCCATAACAACAACCCAACTTGTAAGGAGTTCACGGGAACCTTCAAAAGAATTCTCTTACATACAGAATTGTACGAAAGTTCATCGGGAAAACACCTTAGTGCTGGATAGAACAGTTATGTTCAATATACGTAGATATAAAACTCCAGAGGATGATATAAATGCCTGGTTGGCGTGTTCTTGAAGAAGAAGTACCGGAAGAAAGTCAACTGACTGAGACTGATGACCTTTTACGTGATGTAAGTGACGATCTGCAAATGTGGATATTATTAAATTCAATGTAGTAGAATACATCTCCGATTATGTTGTTCGTGTGATCTTTTCCAAACTTAATTGTGAAGATTGCCTGGTGTCATTGATAGAGGATAAAGTAAAGCCTGAATGTTCTTTAATTTCTTATAAAAACAGGGGTGGGGACTTGTGCAACCCTCTAATGGAGTTATATTTGTCTGTAGAATTTGTGATACTATAATCAGATCAGAATCAGTTGAAGATGATTTTATTAAGAAAATAAATCTAGTAAGCATCATGTCCTCAAAAGTATTAAAACGATGTATTGGTAGTGACATTTTCAAGGACAAAAATAGTCACTTTTCAAAGCAAGATCCAGACAACAATCATTTTATTTCATTGATAAAGGCAATATGTAACAGATATTTTACCGTAAGATTACACCATTTCAGCAAATTGTATAGCCAAAAAATTCACAAACAAAAACTTAGAAATAATTTGACAAAAACTATTGCATTCTTAGGGCAGTAGGTATAATATAGTATCTTTATTTATATTTACTGCATTTATATCCTAATGTATGCAGTTTTAAAATGTATAAGTTAAAATAAATAACTGTTTACCTACAGTTGTAAATAGTTCTCAATACAGTGTTTTAAAATTATTTGACTACATCGTTTTTATTATTAAGGGGAGATGTACGCCTAAATCGTAAAAAAAATCAAAAATTTTTATATATTTTTTTTTCTTAAAGTATAGAGTTTTCCAAGTCCAGTGATATGTAATACATTCATATTTGGGCGTTCCTTGGTAACAATAAAAACTTTTGAAAAATGACTGATCGCTGTCCAGCAGGAATAAATAGCACTGTAATAGTTGCCATGCAAGGTTGAATAATCCAGTTAGTGTAAGTGCACTATTATACATACACACAACTGTACTGCTAATGTTTATCATATTGTTGTGTTGGCTAACCTGTTATTACTTTGTTTATTTGACAGTTTTCATTTGGTTATTTTTGTATTTTGTTTTGTTTACAAACAAACAACTCAGTATTGTGAATTGTGATTAGTAAAGTAGTTGTGTTTTTGTTATATTTCTATAGAGAAATAATGCCTAGAACAAATAAACTGTGTAAGAAAAGGAATTTTAGAGGAAACCAGTACAAATCTACTATATCGTCTATAGGCCTAGGTGTGTCTAATAGTGAATTGCCTAATGTTTTAGTTAGCCCTAGTCCCTGTAGCTCAAGTAAGCCTACTCCACCATCAGCATCAAGTAGGATAATTGCAGAGATTGGTGATAATACTGGAGATTCTGGGTATAACACTGTTATTGTTAGTATTAGCATATTATCTAATATGTTAGTAAATGCTACAGTTTGTAAATATTGTAAACTGGAAGGAACTTTGACAGTGAAAGAGGATGAAGGGGCAAGACAAGGCGTAGCTTGTAAACTTAGTGTTCTTTGCCGTCAATTTTAGCCATTAATGTTGATCTTCAAATAGAACTGAAGGTTTCTTTGACATAAATATAAAGTCTGTGTAAGGCTTGAGATCGATTGGCAAGGGCTCTGTTTCTGGTAGGACACTTTTCGGTATGCTTGATTTGCCTGATCCACCACAAAGATTTGAACGGTATAAACCCATTGTTTATCAATTCTCTGGAGAAAGTTGCAGAAGCATCTCTGATAAAAGCTACTGAAGAGACAGGGGAATTCAATACAAAAGAGGATGGAAGTACTAGTCATGATATAAGCGTAGGAATAGACGGAACTTGTCAGAGGAGAGGATTTTCATCGCTGAATGGCGTTGTTTCCGTGTCCAGCTTTGACACAAGTAAAATTTTAGATGTCGAGGTACTTACTAAGTACTGTCACACATGTAAAACAAGCAAAGGAAAGGCAAAAAATAATTTTTGTGATAAACACTTTGAGGGTTCAACTGGAACTATGGAAGTTGAAGGCGTCTTGAAAGTGTTTGCTCGGTCAGAAAGGACTCGTAATGTGAAATACAAGTATTACATGGGTGATGGTGACTCCAAGGGGTTTCAGTCAGTGGTTAACTCTAAACCATATGGAGACTTTACCATTGAAAACCTTGAATGTGTGGGACATGTTCAAAAGAGGATGGGGGGGTCGACTTAGAAAATTACGGCGAGATTTAAAAGGCCAAACTTTGAGTGACGGGTTGAAAATCGGTGGCAAGAAAGGAAGACTAACAGATGCTGCCATAGATTCCCTTCAAAATTAATATGGCCTTGCTATTAGGCGTAATCCAAATGATTTTGAAAAGATGAGAAAGGATGGTTGGGCTATATTTTTCCACAAAGCATCCACAGATGAAATGCCGCAACACAGTCTTTGCGAAGAGTCTTGGTGTAAGTACAAGCAATGTGCTAAAGAAAACAAAGTCTATCATCACAAAAACTCTCTAGACAAAGCTGTGATAGAAGCTATCAAGCCAACATTCAGGCACTTGTCACATCCAGACCTTCTCAAAAAATTTCTTCATGGTCGCACACAGAATGTAAATGAGGGAGTTTCAACGGAGTTTTGTGGTCCCGTATCCCAAAAATAAATTTTGTTGGTGTAAATACCTTAAAAGTTGGAACACTAGATGCTGTTGGTAACATTCAATGAGGGAAATAAAGGTAGACTGCAGGTTTTTGGAGGGCATTGGTATCAAAGTAAGTAAAAACTGTGCAAAAACTCTCCGCGCTGTTGATATCAACCGAATCCAAAAATGAAATAGCACCTACAGAAGAGACAAAACAAGCCAGGAAGAGGACTAGAATGATAAGAAAGAAGCTGCTGGATGAGGAAAATGAAAAGGAGCCAGATTATGAAGCCGGAATGTTCTGAGAGTAAGTAATTTTTATAGTAGGCTAATGTTTTTGCGATTTCCCGAAAGTTGACATTTTTCATACAAATGTTCCTTTTTCTCAGGAACCATTTTCCCAATCTTTATGAAATTTTTTATGTATGATGTATGTACATATACACACAACCCCTAGCAAATTTGAAACTCTAAGTTTGTAAATGGGTAAAAAAAATTATTTAATATTAAACAAATTTAGAAATGTCATATAATTTTTTAACACAAAAGTTTAAAAGTGGTAGAGGTTGTTTATAGTAATGTATTGTATAAGTGGTAAAAGTTGAGATATGTAAAGCAGTTCCTTCAGAAAAGGAACATAAATTTATACAATTTAACATGGGCGGCTTATGGGCGTACATCTCCCCCTTACCATGGTTATTTTAATTTAATTATAAATCCGTATTATTAATATTAGGTACTATTTTGGAGAGTGGATAAATCTTAAAATTTATCTACGAGACGTTTTTAATACAAATTTAATACCGAGGATCTAGTTCATTGGATGTAACTCTTAATGTAACTCCGTATTGTGCAGCGGGCGCTGCGCCATAAATTACTGTTCATTCCCACCTCGATTCTAAACAAACGGATCATCTCAAAAAATTATTTTCATAAAATTTTGTTTATTATCTCAAAACTTTCCCGCTGACAAAACTCACCTGACCAATAAAATAAAAAATGTAGTAGCCGACTAACATTTTGATGTACAAAATTTTAATGTCAACTTATTTTACTTGTTTTTATATTTTTCTATCAAACCAATAAAAAACTATCCACTTTTGTTTTGTACCATGGCATTGGTCACATTGTAATGTTTTAATAGTACAAAAATTTCCGAATTTTATCTCAACTCTAACTATGTATACTAACGGTGTTAATGAAACGCGGCGAATTAAGGGCACCCCAAACGCCAAATAATTCTTTTTTATACATTTTCTGATTATTATTGATTATTATTCTCTAGAAATCCCTCTTTCCAGTGATATATAACACTTCATATATATAAAGCTCTAAATTAGATAGAAAATTATTTGAATGTATGCTTGCAACGTAATTTTTAGCAGATATTTGCAACAACATTTGTGTTTAGCATCATTTTACTTTTTATAGTGCTACTAGTTATTTTTTTCAGTTGCTACGTTTTGTTAGGTTGGCAGTCATGAGTATAGGTTGACATCTGGAGTATTCAACAAGTCTGTTTGTTGTGATTGGTTATGTGATTGTGTTTATTGTCTTACGAGGATAAATAATTAATTTGAGAATATAATAACTAGTAGTGGTGTGTTTGGGTTGTGATTTACCTAATTATTATTTTGAAGTGTGTTCAAATGGGTAATAAAAAGAAAATAGGAAGTAAACGGAAGTTGTCTATAAAGAAGTTAAATGTTGTAAAGCAAAGTAAACAAACTGAATTGGATGATAGGCCTAATATTGACTGTAGACAACCATCAAGTTCGAAAGTGAAGGTAGGTGCTCATCTAGGCTATTACCAAAATATATCAGAAACATTAGCCTATGAAATTGTAGATATGAACAGATTAGAAAAGGCTTTGGCAAATGTGGTTGTTTGTAAGGATTGTGGGCATTGCCTAAAATTTACAAAGAAATCGCTCGTAGGCCTAGCTACAGAATTCACAATTTCTTGCATAAAACTGTGAAGGTGTGACCAATTCCTTCAACAACTGTGACCATATAAATGTAAAAACTAATAACAAATGTGAGGGTGAGTCTATGACAAAAATGTTTGATTTAAATTTAAGATTTGTTTATGCTTTGCGAGAGTGATCGGAAAGGGATACACTTCAGCTCGTACCATGTGTGGAATACTGAATATACCAGCCCCTCCGACCGTATTTGCAAAATATGAGAAGGTTTTAGGCCAAGCTACAGAGGATATTTGCCATAAATCAATGACTGAAGCAGTCGAAGAAGCAGTTGTTGCCAACACAAACCCTGATAGAGAGCTTAGAGATTTTTTTGTAGCGTTGGATGGGTCATGGCAGAAGAGAGGCCACGAGTCTCTAAATGGTATTGTGTCATTGACCTCAGTCGATACAGGTAAAGTAAAGGACATACATTGCATGAGTAAACATTGCCTATGCCCAGGCAAAATTCAGAATATCCACAACCAGACCTGTACAGCCAATTACATCGGAACAAGTGGTGGCATGGAGGCTGAAGGCGCAGTGACCATTTACAACAGATCTCTCCCCCAAGCCAATATTTAGAGATCTCTCTAACCTTGAATTGTTAAAAAAAATGCTTAGCTGGTAAAACACTAAACCCAAACGAGGCTTTGAATAATCTTATTTGGAACCGTGTTGTGCCTAAAAGGACCTTCGTAGGCCTACCAACATTAAAATTTGGTGCCCAAGATGCTGTATTGTCTTTCAATGATGGCTATTCAAGCAAATGTAAAGTAATTGAGCACCTAGGGCTACAATTAGGTAAGCACTTCATTGAGGCTATGCATCGCCTAGACAAATACCGAATACATAAAAGTGAAAAGGCCGCAGAAGAATTGGAAAAAAAAGATCAGACAGAGCAGGACCTTGCTTAAAAGGAGACTTGAGGACCAGTACCAAGATGCAGAAGACCCAGACAACCCAGCATATGCTGCTGGAGGGCACTAAATGTGAGTAAATAGCAAAAATATGATTTTATTTTAGTTTTTGTTGATTTTCCGAAAGTTGAATTTTTAATATTTTGAAGACACATAAGAAAAAAGTATTAAAGGTAGACCAATGAAACTTTCAGGACATCTTTATATGGGCTTAAGCTAGTTCCCTGTGAGAGCATATTTGAATTGAGTCACTAACTTTTGAGATATTGATTTTTTTATTAAATAAAATTTGTAAAAATAAAGTATAATTAACAAAAAATTTAAATAATATTATTATTGGTTGTATTCAAAAATCCTCTCACCACGACCTAGCAAAAGGTGTCCTCTAAGTACTGTAAAAGTTTCATCTAGATACCTCTTTTAGTCTTTGAGTAATGTGTCCCACAGTTAACATTACGTTCAAACGGCGTTCGGACTCCCCTTAAATTTTGTGCCGGCAGCGGACATAGGTACCGCTGAAGGGACCTATGAGGGGGCGGGGATCGGCTTCAACTCTCACAATGTGTTACGAATAGGGATTGCCAGTGTATGGTATTCTTTGGTCGCTGTTAGGAACACACGATGGTTTTGGTTTCCTGTGAAATGAAATGGAGGGTGGGCTTACATAAAAAGAATTTGCAACAGTGTAAAAAGTATTTTTTTCATTTACAAGTTTTTGCAATCACATCTCCCTATGCCCGAGGGCAAAACTAAAATAATCATGTATAGTGATAGGTGTGCATACCAAAACAAAAGTGCTAATGTAGCAAACGCTCTGTTGCACTTTTCATGCACAAACCAAGTTATTATAAAACAAAAGTACTTAGAAGTGGGTCATGCCCAAATGGAAGGAGATTCCATGCACTCCTTAATAGAACGGAAGCTAAAGAACATGAAAATTAATGTTCCTGCAGATTGTGAAAATGTTTGCAGACAGGCCAGAAGAAATCCAGCTGAGTACAATGTTCAATACTTAAATCACGAGTATTTCAAGAATTTTGAGGGTCATCTGTCCTTCAAAAGCATTAGACCAGTCAAAGTTGTTGGTGACCCCTGTGTAACAGACATTCGTGCTTTACAGCAGCGGTTCCCAAAAGGTGGTCCGCGGACCCCTAGGGGTCCGCAAAGCTCGTTAAGGGGGTCCGCAGCGAGGTGGTATAAAATAAAAAAAAAACTTTCTATTAAAAGTTATTCTCTAATTTTGATTTTTTTAAAGTGTTAAAATATAACACTAAACAGATATTTTAGGTATGCGAGTAAATACGATCAGCGTAGTTTGTAAGTCCATAATGTGAACTGTGACAAGCTTATAGAGACATCATTACTGGGCGAGTGACGGAGCGATAGTACGAGAGTGAGCGGCGAATGACGCTGATATACATTTCCCCACTCCAGCGAAACCGCTCCTAACCGGTTTGTCAGCCATGGCATTGACCCTGAATTGAAGGCACACACAATAGCAGAAGAACTTATTATTCCTGCTGCTGTAAAAATGTGCAGAATTGTGCTTGGAGATCAAGCAGCTAAAATGATCAGCTCAATTTCCATTATCGAACAATACAGTTCAAAGGCGAATAACAGATATGTCTGAAAATATCCAATACAATTTATTTATGAAAATATCTAATAGCGACATGTTTGCCTTGCAAATAGATGAAAGCACGGATATATCCAAGAAAGCTACTATGCTAGTTTTTGTCAGATTTATTTTCGAACATCAATGTTATGAAGATTTTTTGTTCTCTTGTGAACTTATGCATACAAAAGGTGAAGATATTTTTAATGCTATTGATAAGTTTTTTTCCCAACACAATATTAAGTGGGATAAATGTGTGTCTATTACAAGTGATGGTGCTGGAGCTATGTCTGGCTACAAAACAGGATTATTGGGCATATTACAAAAAGTCGCACCACATGTCCAATGGACTCATTGTTAAGTTGTTAAGATAATTAATTTCATTAAATCACGCCCCCTACAATCCAGGCTGTTTGAAGCGTTATGCAGAGACATGCAGAGTGAGCATATTCAGCTCTTGTTACACACCGAGATTAGGTGGCTCTCTCGGGGAAAGGTACTTGAGTGGTTTTTTGAACTCAGAGATGAGGTTCGTGTTTTTCTCCTGGAAACACAATTTTCTAATCAACTGAACGATTTTAATTGGCTATGTAAGGTTGCTTACCTATCAGATATTTTTTGGACACTTAAATGAATTAAATTTAAGTTTGCAAGGATTTTATGTGGATATATTCAGAGTGGAGGACAAGATTGCAGCAATGAAACAAAAATTTGAACTTTGGTCCAGAAGAGTTGAAAAAAAATCATTTACAAACTTCCGATTACAACAAATGTTTTTAGAATCTAACCAGGAGCAGTTATCAGAAAATGTCAGAGAAGAAATATCGGCCCACCTTAAGACTTTAGCAACATCATTGAAAGAGTATTTTCCAGAACCAGATTCTAAGAACAGTTGGATAAGAGATCCCTTTACTACTATGGACATTGAAGAACTAAATTTAATTGAAAAAGAACAAGACCTACTCATTGATTTATCAAGCAATGGCACCCTTAAAAGTACCTACAAGGACGAAACACTCATGGAGTTTTGGTTGATAGTGCAGCGAGACCACAAGGAGTTAGCTTTTAAAGCCTTAAAACATTTAATACAATTTTGCACAACATACAAATGTGAAACAGGCGTTCTCCACATTATGCTATATGAAAAACAAATTTTGGAATAGTCTCAATGTGCATGACGATTTTCGTTTAAAGGTCTCTAACTTGCGACCTGATATGAAAGAAATTCTGGACAAAAAAGATAGATTTCATCTTTCACACTAGGACTAATCAAAATCATATAAAAAAGTGAAAAAAATCTTTTAAACAATTCATAATAGTATAAAATTAAATTGATAACAATTTAAATTATGTAAAATAAAATTATGTAATGTAAAATAAAATTTCATCTTTTTTAAATTTAATGTGTGCCCACTTATTTGTTTCCTAGCTAGGCAAACGAACGTTTTTGGCATTTGTTTTAATACTTTAAAAAAAATATTGGATAATAATGTAAACACAAGAGTGCAATAATTACTTTTCAGTTTATACTGTATCCATCGTTGGTATATATCCAGTAAGTATAAATAATATAAATATATTACAAGTACATTATGATTATATATATATATATATATATATATATATATATATATATATATCCGTTTGTTTAAGTTATTAATAAATACCCACTTACCATACATTCAAAATTACTTTTAGGGGTCCCCAATGGTTTGAGTTATTTTCAGGGGGTCCTCAACTCGTTAGAATTTGGGAACCGCTGCTTTACAGTATATCCCTAATGGAACAATCAATTTTAAGTTCAATTTCTCAGAAGAATGGCTGGTTCTCCCACAACGGAAAAACAAGGCAGTATGTGCAATAGAAATTGAAAAATTTCCCGACCTCTACAAGGAAAGACTGCCAATAAAAAGAAGAAAGTATAATGATCTGCAAGACTTAAATCAATTTTACCACGATACTATCATGAGTTCTACGACAGTATTCCCTTCGTTTAAGTGCCCTACCTGATTTGAACAACTGTAAAACCATGTATCTTAGTTGATTTTAAATGATTTTTTAATGTAATTAAAACTTGAATAGTGCACGAGAAAGTTTTGTTTTGTTGTTTGCCCATCAACTCAATTACTTTTACTCAATAGTTATTTTTGCCAAGAAAACCTCGTATCTCCAAAATAAAAAGTTCATGAGGTAAAATTAGTTCTTTTTTTCTAAACAATACAACAAATCAACCCAATTCATGTATCCAATTGCAATACTCATACAATTCAAGTGTCCATTGAATTTATATAATGTTATTTTGAGCTCCTGAAAATTTAGGCATTTTAGAGTAACGAGGTTTGCTAATTAGGGTAGCGATATATGGCACAACCATAAAAAGGTATAAAAAGTCATTATTAGTGATAAGCGATTTTTTTTACAATTTTTCTAGTGATCAGTAGTGCATTTATAATATGCTAAAAAAATTTAACAAGAAACAAAGAAATCATGCAGTGTAGGGTTAAAAGATTTTAAAAACTTGTTGAATATAGTTGTTTAAAAAAAACCGCCTATATCTACAAATAATACAACACCTATGTCCACTAAAATAATAAAAAACAGAAAACGTTGGCACAGTTTTAAGCCTCTAATAAAAAATTGTATGAATGTTACTTAGGCGGTATTGTTTCTTAAGCGACGATATACGACACATTTTATCATATTGGATTTCGCTCAAATACTAATCAAAACCTGGTAAAAAAAAAAGTGTAACGCTCTCCCTTACCTCCACTGTATTCAGAGGATTTGCGAGAACCATAACTCCTCCACATGGATGTCCGTCATTAGGGTTCTCATGGCGGAAGATAGGTGAAGGGTGGGCATAGTGGCCACTGAGGGCATAGTGGCCACTGAGGGCAAAGTTGCCACTTGAAGTTGTCCTGTATAGTGCTGCAGCCTTGCGGCAATAGTCTCAACTACTCGCCCGGCAGCCGTCGTAATTGTGTTGTATATAGTCGAATCACTGTAACAGAATGTTCAAACACCACTACATAGCCCACGAACAATTATCTGTGGATGAGAGTTTGATTGGGACGAAGAATCAGACCACATTGATGCAGTATATGCCCAATAAACACCACCACCGCTGGGGCATCAAATTGTGGGTGTTATGCGACTCAGTGTCTAAATATTGTATGAGTTTCTTTTGCTATAAAGGAGCAAAATCAAATGAAGACAGGAATGAAACTAAGCAGTATGGATTGGGCTATTCAGTAGTTATCAAATTATTAACTATGGGTAATTATCTCGAAAAAGAATACCATGTTTTTGTACACAATTTCTTTTCAAGTATAGCTCTCATGAAAATGCTGTACAGTCGGAAAACCTTTTTCACAGGAACAACTAGGCGAAATCGAAAAGGATTGCCACAAGAATTGAAAAATAAAATAGGTGTAGGAGAAACAGTATATTACAAAAATGAGAACATTGCAATGGCTTACCGTCAAAAAAAGAACCAAAAGTTTCTCGTTATATTATTATCATCTAAAGGTGACGTAGGAAATGTGGATGTAACAAACAGAAGGCGTGGTAGACAAACTATTAAAAAAAAACCTAAGATCATTGCAAACTACAACACCTACATGGGGGAAATTGACCACTTTGATATGATGCTGTATACTTACTTGGACGAAAGGCGCACAGTGAAATATTGGAAAGAAGGTGGCTTTCAATATTTTTCTGTAGAATGGTATTAAATGGTTATGTTATGTATAAAGAGAACTGTATAAATAATAATTTGAAACCTGCTTCGAGATATAAGTTTATTGTCAGCATCATTGAAAACATAGCTCAGGAATGGTTCATTCATAAAAATGCTGACAATTTGCCAGGTGGTGGTTGTCATAATGCTGGGCCCAAAAGCCTTGAAAAAATACCAGGAACATCGATGAAAACTTGCCGGGTATGCACAGAAAAAGGACAGACATACAAAAACCTCAAAGAAAAGGTCAAGACTCTGATGCAGCAAGTGCAAAGAAGGATGCCATGGCCCCTGCTTCGATAAACATGTTTGTAAATAAAATAATATAAGAAGAAAAACTTTGTAAATAGTGTACATACTGATGATATGTGAAGACCACAGGCTAAAAACGTGTTCAGTCACAAATTTGCGAAATCGTGTTTATTGCGCATTCTAGTAGACAAAGTTGAGCACTACAAACCTGTACTACTGACTGGCTAAATATGCGTTTAGTCCAAGAGATATTTACAAATGAATTTTTATAGCACGCACTAAACATGGACTTAGCACTGTATCTACATCCCAAATACGTGTTCAGTCCTGTCTTGTGTCGCAGGCAGCCATGCGTCTAGTTGGCTAGAGGCAGTCAACCAGTAAAGTAAGGTTAGTTAGTAAGTGGTGATGAAATGGAAAAGCCTTCTTCAGGTAAAAATTTTTAAAAAAGACCAAGACACGGTAAATTAACTGATGTCAATAAAAAGTTGTTAGCTACTACTCATGAAACAGGTCCAGATTGTAACTGTTCACTGTTTGATTGTTTTTTATGTCATTAATGCTACTGAAAGAAGTACTATAACAAAAAAACTTTCAACTCATTAGGAAACTGGAATGACCAGTCAGCACACTTAAGTTCATTAATTGCAGTCACATTAGTTGTTCGCAGAAGACCAAGAAGCAATGACCCAAAAAGTCGTGACTGTAATTTTCGCTATTTAGTAAGAGTAAAAACGAAATGATACAATGCAGGAAATTCCTGTTTGTAAAAAGGCCTTCATATCGTTACATGGAACAGGTCGACGTAGGCTGGAAACTGTAAGCTCCAAAAGACCGCAGAGGTCATCATTTAAATAAACATCCCTGTCATCTATCCGATAAAAAAAAGAATGCAGTGTATGATCACATCAACTCCTTTAGAGGCACATAAAAGCCATTATGGACTAAACAAAAACTGACAAAATATACCTAACTGAAGAATTGTCAATTAAAAAGTGCTACAACCTTTACAAAATCAAATACCTTCTTGTATCTTATGAGAGTTACAGACAAATATTTAACTCAAAATTTAATCTATCATTCGGATACCCACGAACTGACACATGTTCAATATGCGATAAGTTTAATGCAGAGCTAAAAATATTAAATCTCAAACTTGTTGAAACCATTGGAAAAGATCAAAAAGATGCAATTCAGAAGCAAATTACACCTTTAAGTAACGAAAATCATTTACAATAAGTTAAAAGCTGTCACTTTCTTTACAAGAAAAGAAAAGCAAGGAAACAAAGTACTTGCTAACAAGGAATCCATATGAATGGACTATCAGAAAAACCTACCTGTACCAAAAATTACTTCAAACGATGTGTATTATAAACGGCAATTGTCATTTTACAATTTTAATATACACCAACTGTCAAACGGGGATCCTATTTTTTACACCTATGATGAAATGATCGGCAAAAAAGGTACAAATGAAGTAATAAGCTTTTTGGACAACTATGTGAATGAAGTTCTCAAGAAAAATATAAGAGACAGAAATCTTTTGTGACTCTTGCTCCGGTCAAAATAAAAATTACCCCTTGTTTTTGTGTTTGTATTACTTAGTTCATAACACTAAACGATTTGCCACAATTTTGATAACTTTTCCAATCAGGGGACATTCTTATTTAGATTGTGACAAAAACATATCTCTAGTTAACAAAAAAAGTACAGTTGAGAAACGAGAGGAGTGAAACCACGTATTTATGACAGCGAGATCAAACCCATCTCCATTCAAGATAATTCCAGTACAGCAGCATATGATACGTGATTGGACTACTTTTTTGAAAGAGCAATACAAAGAAAAATGTCCCTTTGCCACACGACCCATCCGAGAAGCAAAAATGTTGAAAGATGAAACAGAACTGTTCTACAGGCCTACTTACAATGAACCTCGGTTTTCATCAGATATCAGACGTCCACGTTCTAACATCAAACTACCTCATCTACAACCTGGAGAATTCTTGTATCCCGACCAAGCATACCAAGGTAAGTTGTTCTGCTAATGCGGTTTCATTGGGACCATCAAAGTGAAATGCAAGTTAGGTAATGCGTATTTTTATTTTCAGCTTTGCTGCCGATATCAAAAGAGAAGTTTGATGATCTTCAAGTGCTTAAGCATTCTGTGGACAAAAGGCCAGACAATTTTTTTCAACACTTCCTTATATTGACAAAAAAAGGAAATGCACGAGATGCAGAAAAAGAAAAACGATTATACAAGATTTAATCACAGAGACTGCTTACATCTAGTTTATTTAGTAAACACAAACACAATCTCACACACAAATATTTGAAGAGTCCACGGGTAAAACGGGATTTGTCCATTTTTTTCATTTTTGAGGTTATGGTGGATCCTTTACATCTGATCTTTTAAGTGTATTAATCAACACGGGTAGAACGGGCTTTTTCCCTTAGCTACAAGAAGAAAAAACTGCTGTTCACGGGAAGGACGGGATTTGTCCAAAAACAGGGGAAGAATGTGCTTTGTTCCACTTCTATTAACCAGCTGTTTCTTGGCCCAGCTGATTTAGTTTGGCAGTTATTCTGTTAGCTGTGGTTATGCTCTGTCTGCTGTGATTGTTGGTAGTCTTTATTAGTGATTGTAATTAATTTAGCAATAAATAAAAATGGAAGTTGGTGATGCAGAAGATTTTATTGAAGAATCATTAAATCCCAGAAAGAGGCAGTCTTATGGTACGTTACGTGATGCTACTAAGACACTTAGGGCTCAATCGTTTGAGCTTGGTGAAAATTGCTTTTGTAAGAGGTTTAGATGTTTTGAGGTTATCCCAGTAAATGAGCAAAAGCGTATATTGGATAATTTCAATGAAATAGGAGCTACTTCTCGTGAACCTTGGAATGCCCAGTCATCTTATTTGGCTGGATTGATTTCTGTCTTGCCTGTAAATAGGCGTAGGTCTCGGGAAGCTGATCAAGCGGCTGCTCGTACTCATGATTGCACTATTGGCTACCGGGAAAGAATTTCAAGGAATGAAGGAAATCGTGACGTTCAGGTCTGTAAAAAATCCTTCATGGCCGTACATGGCATCACAAAAAGAAGGCTTACCAATATTCAAGATTCATTGAAAAAACTTGGCGTTTCACCTAGAGACAAGAGAGGGTCTCATAAAGACCAGGCTCACAAGCTTTCCCCCGAACAAATAAATTGTGTATGTAACCATATAAAATCCCTTACGGGCAAGATAAGCCATTACAGCAATACAAAGTCAAAGAAACTGTACCTCCCCGAAGATCTAACCATTAGAAAAATGCATTTAATATATAAAGAATACTGCGCTGCAAACAACATTAGGAATCATGTGTCATATGAGTCTTATAGGAACATTTTCAATAAAAAATTCAATGTTTCTTTCGGGTATCCTCGCTCCGACACTTGTTCTACTTGTGATGTTCACACAGTGAAGTGCAATGAACTGACAGTAAAAATTAATACCCTACCAAATGGGGAAGAAAAGGCCAGAGCTGAAGGCGATAAAAAAAATGCTAACTTTGAAAAAACTACATTTGAAAAAGGCAGATACATTTTACATTAGGAAGAAGATATGCCTTGAAAAGGGGAAAAATAATAAACAAATTGCAGCTGTCTGTATGGACTTTCAGAGAAACTTGGATCTTCCGAATATTTCGACCAACGATGCGTATTATCGAAGAAAACTTGGATTTTACATGTTTAAACATACATGAATTAACTACCAGCAATTGTGTATTTTATTGCTACAACACGGAGACTATTGGAAATAAGGGGTCAAATGAAGTGGTTTCGTTCTTAGACAACTTCATAAATTTAGTACTGGACAAAGAGTTCAAAGGACTGTTTATATTCTGCGACTCGTGCGGAGGGCAGAACAAGAACTACAACTTGTTCAAATACCTTTTCTTTGAAGTCCACGTAGCAAAACGACTTGAAAAAAAAAATCAAGTAACATTTCCTATTAGAGGTCACAGTTATATGGAGTCAGACCGCAACATGGCAGTAATAAAAACAAAATCAAGGGCAGAAGTACCACAAGATTGGATTGATGTTGTTGAGACTTCTAGACAAAATCCAGGGCCAATCAATACTTTGGATGTTGATCAAAGCATAATTCGAGACTGGACTGAGTTTGTTGAAGGCCATTTTGTAAAACAGTGTCCATTTCCCATTAGGCCTATTAAAGAGCTTCTTGTCACAGCCAATGAGCCAAACAAAATTCTACACCGTGAAACCTATAATGGATGCTGGCTATCTAATGAAATCACACTGTCATCAGATGAGAGAAATAGTTTTAGGCTGGAGGAACTGTCTCTACAAGCTAATGAACTTGTACTGCCACCTCAAGTGTACACTGGTAAGTAAATCGCAACTATTTAAATTTCCCTCATAATAATGTCAGTTTTAAACTTGGGTCTTTTAATATAATCTCGATGCTTAATTTACTTTCTCTTGTTTAATTTACCAGACTTTAAAATGTAATTACCTGTCTTAATTGCCTATTTACCAATAAGTAAGCTGTTAATTAATTATGTGGTCCTATTACAGCTATGTTGCCCATTACTGATGCCAAGTATACTGATGTCAATCATCTATCACAGTTTTGCACAAACTTCTTGGCCAAAGATTTCTATTCTAATCTACCACGAGGAAAAATTGTGAAGAAATTAAACAAACATATTGACAAGTCCTCTGTGAAATTATATTAAGATGACCATGTATTTCTGTCTTAATTTACTTATTTTATTTTATTTTAACAATACAATTATATTGTGTCTAAATAAAATGGTTTGTTTCATTTGTCTTGTCTAACCTACTATCTTAAGATAAGGACGTAGCTCGTTTTTCACCGTTTCTGTAGACATAGCTCATTATTACCCTGTAAATTTTGTAGTAATTTATCAAAATAATTTACCATAATTAATTGATTGGATTAACAGCTCATTAGTTATGTTAGTTATATTATCTGTAAGTTTACACATCTACTACAAATGTAAACTCTTCTATAATTAAATAAATATAGGAATTATAAAGTTTCACATTTAAAAAATTTTCTACTGAAAAATTAGTAAAAGTGGACACATCCCGTTTTACCCTTTGACTCTTCATTTCTTACAATTAAAAGTGTGTTGTTAAGTTTCTTATTATTACAGTTTTATGTTTTTTCAAGTTGACTTAGCTTACTTTTAGCATGTAAGAGGTGGACTAAACACGTATTTAGGAAGTACAGTTTGTTAAATTTTCAATAAATTTTTTTCTTAGTATTGCAAAATTTTATTTCATTTTACAAATTATGCAAATATATCAAGGTATATATTGGCCATATACAATTTTTTTCCTGTCAACATAGGATCAATGTCGCAGCGTCCACATAAGATTCAAGTACTAAAAATGGTCTCCTGTAAAATTTGGAAATTGTGACTGAACACGTTTTTGGCTTGTAGTCTTCATGTGTAATAAAATTGACAAGAAGGACTATTTAGAATGAATGGTAAGTGTATATACAGATATTTTTCTAATTATATGTATGTTTGTTACTAAGGCTTATTTATATCTAACTTGTAGTTTTTATTATAAATGGCTATATTTTATTTATTTATCACGCAATCTTCATAAAAATTTTCACACAACCTTCATAAAAATGTATAATTATATATTATTTAGATTTTACCCATGGTAAATGTTTTTCTATTTTTGTTAGTTTTGGGGGGTCAAAGTTGAGTTTTTGGATATCTTTTATTTTTTAATTTTTATGGACTTTTTTTCCAAATCAGATTTTTTTACTTCAATGAAAGTGAAATCCAATTTCATTCTGAACACATCAGTACCAAAATCTCATTTATACGTGCAAAGGAGCCCAGTTTATGATTTTTTTTGTAACTCTTACAAATGTACATGTTTAGAGTGTGCGGTTTTTGAGGCCACCTACCAAAATGGGGTAGTAAGTTTTTGGGAGACAGCAATTTTTGGTCTGGTCTCCAAAGGGTTGACAGGCGTTTTTTCCAAAGAAATTTCTAAAATAAGTTTCAAATATAACTCTCTCCAATGATTACTACCAAACATGGCTATATCAATTTTTAAATTGAATGTTGTAAATTTATTGCATTAAATGTATGTAAACAAGTTATACAAAATAAGTTTGGAGATTTTACGTTAATTTTTTGAGACTAGTTTGAGAATCATTTGGTGGTTATAATAATATGTAATAGTTTTTCTGCTCTCCTGAAAAATGGTTCAAGGTGGAGATAGTCAGGTTTGAAACCAGAGCCCTCATATGTCTCAACAGTAGAAACTGACGGAGAGATTCCATACGGGTCCTGGCCTGGCGATGCGCACGAGCTCCTGACGCTTAAGGCGGCGCCAGACATGCGTCATTCGTCAAGCACCGAGCAGCGACTCGCCGAATCGCGAGCAGTGTGGATGTCTGTTTGTCTATTCGGCAAGCAGCAAAACATTAGTGCTCGTTGTTTCCCGTTCAGTGTCGGTCTTTTGCACACATCAAAGTGGACGAATATTTGGGAAAAGGCAAACTTTGCTTCATCCACACATTCGGCTTTGTGGTTGGGAGATAAGAACTGTTCACGGTTTCCAATTTTGTCATCAGAGCCTCATTGACTATTGGGTAAGACGAATTTTATTTTCTTAAATTGAGGTTAAGTAGTTCTTATTTGGCTGAAAACTAGTGAATGACCAGGCTACTGAATTATAAACTGAATTCTTTAAATGTTTTAAAAATTCCTACAAATATTAATATTTAATATTTTGTCATGATTAAAGTTACAATTTTAAGGGTTTTCATGTCCTATACAGTTATTGACCGGGGTTCCCCATTAACTCATTAACATTTTATGAACTTAAGAAAAATAACATAAACAATAATTTTATTCTTATTTTAAGGTATGGAGTGGCCTAATGAGTTGGTGTTGGATTTCTTACAATACTATGAGAATGAACCAGTTATTTGGAACCCTTCTCATCCCAATCACAAAAATAGAAATGAAATATACGATGCATGGAAAAGAATCGAAAGCAAGATGGGTAACAAGTTTTCTGTCACCGAATTGAAAAAGAAAAAAGACTCTCTGATGGCTTCATTTAGAACGTGTTTGAAAAAGGTTAAGGAAAGCTGTAAAAGTGGAGCCGGATCTGATGATATATACAAACCAAATTGGTTTGCTTATGAAATCATGGAAAGATTTCTCAAAGATAAGAACCTGCCAAGAGAGACACTTAGTTCAGAGGTAAAATAAAACATTTTGCCAGGGGATTTTTCCATTGTTCATAAAGTATTCAGCAAACTCTTCTCTGTATTCCTTTGCTGCGGTACCTGGCTTCCTAGGCACTTTCTGTAGAGGTAACATAGATGTCATATCAGCGGTATCTTCCCTCCACGACCCTCCTGTAACCATACCATTATCTTCAGAATCAAAGGTTCCCGCTGGAGTGTACATCGATCGTGATGTCCTGCTTCTTCTTAAAAAATTATGCAGAATAACACAGGTCATAGTAACTAGTGCCACTTTGTCAGGTTGTAGTAGCATTGGCTTCCTTAGTACACGGAAAACACTAGCCATTATTCCGAACGTATTCTCTACTATTCTTCGGGCTCGTGATAGACGGTAATTAAAAATGCGGGGTTTGCTACCTTGTTCATGGCTACCTGGAAATGGCTTCATGAGTCGCTTACTTAAAGCAAATGCATCATCACCAAGAAATACATACGGCATCAGTTTTTGTCTCCCTGGTAGCGGCTCATCGTTAGGTAAATTCAAACTCTTACTTTTTATTTTGTTGTAGAGTACAGTGTTTTTAAAAACTGCACCATCACTCAGTCTTCCTTGACAGCCACAATCAGCGAATATAAAACAATACTCAGCGTCAACCAGCGCCATGAGTACAATACTGAAGTATTTCTTATAATTGAAGAATTCGGATCCACTGTTGATTGGTGACTGAATTGTTACGTGTTTCCCATCAATAGTACCAATGCAGTGTGGGAAATTCCACAGTTCCTCGAAATGCCGACTAATTATTCTCCACTCAGTCGCAGTAGCAGGAAGCTGAAAATGTTATTTAAAATTAGTGTCATTGTAATACTTTACATTATACAAAGTTACTACATTTGTGATTTCAGGTGGCTCCACCTCCAAATGAAGAGCAATTCCAAGCCGAAAGGAACATAGATTTGCCAAATTTATCAGATAATGTACCATCTGCCAGCAGGGAAGAGCCTGAACAAAGAAACGAAGGTAATGTGTTTTTTTTCTATTGACTATCCATCACCGTAATTCGTGTGGGAGTCCCATAATTTGCACCGTTGTAGTACTGGAGTTATTAAGATACTTAATGAATTTGTCTTTAATTATTTTTGTAACTTTACAACATGACATACAAAATTGTGCTTTGCATATATATTTTATTCCATTATATTGTAATGTTTCTTTTCAGCTATTGTTCTACCTGCTTGTGCCACAACTTCGCCTAACTATGCCTCATCTTCCTTTAAACCTCCACCACGAAAAAAGTCCAGAACAGCTGAAGAAATTGAGATAAAAAAAGAAGATGGATGCTGCGTTTACTACTTTACAATCACTTCAACCAAAAAAAGAAAAACACTTATGTGACATATACGGCGAATTAGTTGCGGCAAAATTAAAATCGATGGACGAGTCTACAAGGGAAATATGTATGCACCGGATTGACAACGTTCTTTTTGAAATGAGAATGGTGAAAGGACCTGCAACATCGGGCAACACCTACTTCATGCAACCATCACCTTCCTCGTCAGCTTCTGTAAATTCATCCCCATGTCCTGATGAAACTTTAACATTGTACACAGTTCCAAGTGATTCCAACGAATTACATGCTCTCTCTGGAACTGTTGTAGTATGTTCTGATGCTGAAAATAGTGAACATCCTCCAAATGTTGGACTTGAAAACTACTTTTCCAAATTTAAATAATTGGTTACTTAATATGTTACTAAATAATATATACTTATTGTTTAAATGCTAAACCTAATAACAATAATACGTAAATGATGTAAATGTTCTTGTACAACGTGACGAATAAAATGAGTTTGAAAATTTTATTATGCTTACCTTAATAACATCCTTCAGTACTTCAATTATTGAGCTGCATACTTCTGGAATTATCTCTGATATTATTTGGGGTGATACTTTAAACAAGTAATGCAGGCTTTTAAAACTATCTCCTGTTGCTAGGAATCGTAAGGTTATGGCTAAACGTTCATTCGGTGGTATTGCTTTCCTCCACTTTGTATCTTTCTTAGCAATCAAAGGTGTTACTTTTGCTAGTAGTGAACTAAAATCTTCATTAGACATTCTACAGAAGTTTTGGAACTGTCCAGAAGGCTCTTTTAACAAATCTGCTAATAAGTTTGTACCGCTGTACCTGAAATCAGAAACATGCAATAAAGTGTTAATTATTACTGTAGGTGGCATGGTAAGACTTAAGCCCAAGATCATGATAACTTATATATATATATATATATATATATATAAGTTATCATAACATGGTGTATATATATATATATATAAAACCATGTATAAATACTATGTGTGTGTATGTGTGTGTGTCATCGAAAATATTAAATATGCTTAGTACGTAAGTTGCGACGGGGGTATTTTTTTATTTTAAACGTATTAGCTGAAAACTGTATACCTAACTAAATATACAAAACATTGGGTAAGCTGTTCTACAATATATTATAGCTTAATCTTAGTGCAATTACTATATATATTGAGAAGTGTCCCAACATTCCCAGGGATAACAAACAAAATTCAGTTATTATTTACAAGGTACTTACTGGCTTCTATTACGATTTACGGATACCGCCCACCATCTCCTTCTTCTAGGTTTCCTTTTCATTTTTAGCAGTAAATATCCTCCAGTTAAAATTATAAAAGCGTGATAAGCAAGAAGAGCATCATCAACATCGACATCCATGTTGACGATTATTTGCTATTCCCAGAACGAACACGTGCTCGGAAAACCTCACATGTGTGTAGACGTCTGCTCGTTAATCGGCAAATAGCAAGACAACTAGTTCGCCGAACGTCAAAACAATCGGTGCTTGCCGAATGACGCATATCTGGCGCCGCCTTTATGTTTAATGGGGCGATCAAGGCAGGCGGAGAGAAAGAGTGGGGATGGAGGGGCCCCTCCTGCCAACTACAGATAGCCTGTGTATTAAAGGCGGCTCCACACGCTACGGAAAAACCGAAGATCTGCCTCAAGGCGCCCGGCCTCGAGGGAAATCCCAACGTGTGTATGGAGAATTCTGTTGAGGTAAACCTGTGACTCCGACGCCTGGAGGCCAGAAATCCCAATTCGAAATTTCATTTGATTTGCCTCTCATTCCTTGCATCTCAAGGCCGATCGGAACGTGTGTAGGGGGAAGGAGGTTGGCCTTGAGGCGCCCCAGTGCAGTCAGTCAAGTGTTTGTGTCCAAACGCGTGAAGTTTTTTTTGTGAACATTACATACAAGTGGGTGTGTCGTTCATGTACGTAGTGTGTCGTGTCTGGTTGTTTTGATGATCATGGCCCGTGCAAAACAAAATCAAGAGGAATTTATAGCTCTCCGTGCTTGTGGCAAACTACTTCGAAGGAATATCATGACCGGCCGATAAGGGAAGCTGCATACCACACTTTACTGGAAAAAATGAAAGAAGTGGAGCCTCTAGCAAACAAAGACTGTGTAATAAAAAAATTAATAATATGCGTAGCAGTTTTCAAAAAGAGGTTAAAAAAATTAAAGAGTCCATGAAAACCGGCAGTGATGCATACGAAGTATACAAGCCTAAGTTGTGGTACTTTGAAAGCTTACGTTTCTTGAATGACCAAGAAACACCTCGTCAGTCTATCTCCAATATAGATAATCATGACTCTGAGAATGAGGTAAGTAAAGAGACTCATAAATTATACTTGTTAGTTCAGTTTTTAATTAGAACCTTTAGATGCCAACATTTAAGATCAAAATCATTTAAGAAATTACACATGTGAGTATCGATTTTAAACATATATAATAAAATAGTATTACTCAGCATTACATAAAAACATACGTTCATGTTATTTCAGTCATCCGAGTTTTCTTGATTTCCGTTAATGTAGTTTATTTGCCAAAGAACTGCACCCTCGTTGGTGAAGTAAGCCATAAAAGCTTCTCTGATTTCTTTAGCAGTTGTCGTAGTATTTCCACAGTTCCTGCGTTCCATACAACCACCTGTCCCAAACCCCGTAGTCACAGTTCCTTCGTCACTATTCTCACGATCAAAACATTCAGGAGGGGCATACCGATTTGGCACATATTGCAGTAAGAAATTATGTAAACAACAACACGCCATGACTACCGAATCAATGTTTTTGCAGTTCCAAATTTATTGCTGTATGAAATATACGGAATCGGGATGCCAAAATCCCAAATGCGTTTTCAACATACGTCTTGCTCTTGATTTACGATAGTTAAATATTTTTCTATCATCGGTGGTTGTACCTGCTAATCGAAAGGGTTTTAACATATCTTGTCTCAGAGGAAACGCATCATCGGCTACAAAAACATAAGGTAAAACTGTAGCGGCGTTTCGGACAGTCTCTTCAGCCGGAATATTTAGTTCATGTAGTTCAAGTTTTTCAAAGAAACTTGTATTTTGGAGCACTCCTCCATCTGAGATTCTACCGTTGGTCCCAAAATCACATAGCATAAACTTATAGTTTGCAACAACTATTGCCATCAAAACCAAACCGTGCTGACCTTTATAGTTGTAATATCGAGAGCCGCTTCCATTCGGAGGTATTATATTAACGTGTTTTCCATCGATAAGGATAACGTGTTTCGACCATAAGGAGAGGAGTATTGACAGCCGCACAGCAGGACTCTACATGAAGCGTCCTACCGTATCTATTCTTCATTTGTTATTATTTTTTTGCATACGTACATATAGTATTTATTGATTGTTATTGTTTTTTGTTACTATATATGCATTTTTATCGATTGTTATTATTCTTAGTATATTTTTCAAGTTGTTACATACTTTGCTCGTATTTATATCTGCATGTATTCGGTTGCTGGTATACTTATTGTTTGCTTGTTATAGGTTTGATTTGTAAACATTGGTTTGTCTTTTATTTCTTGCATACGTACAGATAGTATTTATTAATTTTGTTTTTGTTACTATATATACATATTTATCGCTGTTATTATACTTAGTATACTTTTCAAGTTGTTGCATACTGCTTGTATTTATACTGCTTGCATGCTAGTATTCTGTTACTAGTATATTTAAGTATCTGCATGTTATAGATTTGATTTGTAAACATTGGTTTTGCCGTTGGAATGAAATAAATAAATAAATAAATAGATACTTCCTAGGCAATGAGGAAAATTCCATTTGCCCTCAGTCTTTCGCTACACTTTTCCAGTCCTCAGAGGTTGATGGAAACTGAAAAGGAAAGTCATACATGTTAATAATATATAAATGTCTGGGAACTTATCTCTACTCAGAGTTACACAGTAAAATTTTAATATTTAAATCATTTTTCATCACTCCCTGTCTATATTTACTTGCTACATATTGAGTACTAACGACATGTCAATTTAATTTCTAGGATGAAAATCAAGCGACTGCCGATAATACTGAACACAGTAACGACTCTTTCCATACAGATGATGTACAATCGCCGACACCACAAGATAACACTTCGCATGGAAGACGTTTTTCGGCTTCGACATCTCGACCCCGTCCAACGCTTCTAAAAAAGGATGACACCCACGCAACAAGCAACACTCACAGGCGAATTGCTACAGACTGTGAATGAACATTTCAAGCGTCCTCGACCTTCCGAAGACAGGCATGACATTTTCGGTAAAAACGTTGCTAATGTTTTACGCGAGGTCCTGGTTCCACAACGAATCTTAGCCGAGAAATTTATAAACGATGTGTTATTTCATGCTCAAATAAGCACATTAACAAGTTCTCATGGCTTAACTAAAGTGCCGCGATTCCCACAACACCACGAAGTCCCTCTGCCCGTTCAAAGTGCATCTACTAATTCTACCACCTTTTTCGATAATATAATTCATATTGCGGCTACAATCAAATGGGAATGCCACTACAGTCTCCGGGACCCTCAGGGTACCATCTTACCCAATCTGCCAGTGCACCCAATCAACTGTCACCTAACAATGACCCACTTGGAGGAAGAAGACAAAGAAATCTCCCGTTTATCAGCAGCTCACCCAGTTGACTAGGACACCTACTGAACTGTCACCATATAACGAAGCAGATGAAGGTATTACGGCATCACGCTTTGTTTCTTCGTACCTCCCTGATGATGAACAATAATTGCACCTATGAATAATGTGTAACATCATTCAATTTAATCTTTATATGTCTCTTTATTAAACAATAAAATAATTTTTGAATAATAAATTAGTTTAACTTACCTTCATATAATCCTTATGAAGTACTTTGTAAATAGCTTTAAAAGTTTCTGGAACAATTAAACTGAGAGCCTGCGGTGATATCGCAGTAGAAAATTTAAAATCTTCATATGATCTTCCTGTAGCCATAAATCGTAATGTGGCACTCAATCTTTCATGGGGTGAAATTGCGGTCCTCATTAAGGTATCCTTTTTCCCCATGATCGGGGCCACCAACGATAAGAGTCTAAGATACGTGTCCTCATCCATCCGTAAATAATTGTGCCAATCTTTCGGGCTGAACCTCAACTCTTTTAATAAATTTACGTGGGAATAAACTTTTCCCTTCTGTAACCAGTCTTTAGTCCACAACTTTCGCTTCACTTTACTTTCACTACTTTTGACAGCTAAGAGCAATCCAACAACAGCAAGAGCATCGTTATCATCTGTTGACGCCATTTCGCGAACTAACTGGCAAGCCTCAATGCTGGCCTTCGTATATTCCGCAGCGTGTGGATAACCCTTTATTTCTAGGTTCGCCTCGAGGCCGGGTGCCTTGAGGCAGGCCTTCGGATTTTCCGTAGCGTGTGGAGCCGCCTTTAGAATAGTGGAATGAGCAGTCCGCGCGTTCTCGCTCTGTACTCCTCTGAATTTAATTTAGTTCAGTACCTGGCAAACCTATTAAAATGTATCACTGTATTTTCAAACCCCTTTCCGTAGTTTAGTACAGCATACATATATTTAAATTACATTTTCAAAGCTCGATGTTGCAGGATGCAGCACAATTAAATTGCAGGAATCAATGTGACAAGCCTCTTAAAATGTACCACTGTGTTTTAGCTTCTACTCTGAATTAAACACATTTCAGTAATTTGGTACAACAACATATATATATATATATATATATATATATATATATATATATATATATATATATATATGTATATATATATATATATATATATATATATATATATATATTACATTTTCAAAGCTAGATGTTGCAGGATGCAGCGCAATTAAATTTATTTCATTGAACCTTGATTTTACAACGTAATTAATGGCAGGCAATTACTCTTGTCTACATACAAATAAACCAATACAACGGAGTATCGAATACCCAGGATATACCAATGTTACAAATCAGAGAAGTTATTTTTCCACCAAAAAGAACAAAAAATCCTCGCAGAGAGGCCTCACAGAGGAGAACAAGTTAGAGATTTGCCTAGACTTAAGCCTTCTGAGTGACAATGGCAGACTTCAATAATTTATATAAATTTGTGTAATTGTAATTTTATCATAAATCGGTATATTCGTAGCATTAGATATCAGTAGGATAAATTATTTTCATCATCTGTATTACATAAATATTTCTGTAATATAAATGTAATATTTCTTACATAAATGTAAGCGTTTAAAATTGTAAACCAAAAATATACTCATATATGATCTTAAACTGAATTTGTCAGTTACAGTAATATAATATAATTAGGAAAATTTTGTATTTATTAATGATGTCACGTGCTATGTTAGGTATTTAAGTCAGGTAGTTGTCATTGATTCTGTCATATTTATATAATTATGTTTTTTGGTTGAATATTTACTAGCAAGTTTCTTTTTTAATACCCTTAGTTTATTACAGCTATTACATAACTCTTATTACAGATTTTGTAGCGTAATTATTAATTTATTTACTACCAATTAAGAACTCCACATTATAATATGTTGCTTTTGCCCTATTAATTTGAATTCCAATAGCACACAAAAATATATTTACCGTCATTTTAAGCCTGTATGCAAAATATGATGAGATTATGACATTTTATTTCGTTGTGCAACATCTCACATTTTGTAAAGTGTCTTTGGAGTTATAAAGAAAGTTCAATATAATATAATTAATTCGATATAATTTCTATGTTTTGCAGATATGTTAGGAAATAAAACGACTCATTAGTTCGGATATAAAACGACTCATTAATTCGTAAGATAATAGAAATCAGAACCGTTCCGAACTGAGGTCGCTATCAGCCGCATGTACAGGGTTTGTCGGGAATTTTCGGGATTTATCGGTACTGCTCGGCTCTGCCCCCACTCTTTCTCTCCGCCTGCCTTGATCGCCCCATTAAACATACGCGTGAGGAGCTCGTGTTGAAGCGCAGTGGTCTACTTGTCATTTGGAGAAGTGGGGGTAACGCTTCCCCAGTCTGTATCGCAGAGCTGTGTGGTGCGGACCTCGCGCTTGCTTGTTCAACACTCTTCTAGCCTCTGTGATACTTGCACTGTTTTGCCGCCGTTACTGTTTATAGGATTTCCGTGTGATATTTCTGAAATGGCGTGTGTAAACTTCATGAAAAAAGGTGGAAGTGGTAAACTATATCATAGCCAACCTTGAGAAATCGTAGCAAACGTTTAATAAATTCATGAAACATGAGAAAGAAAGTGGCGCCGCAATTAACACAAACAATGTTCTCGTCCGTGTAAAAGCTCCAACTGGCGTGCCATTGACAACTATGAAAAAATAGTTTCTGAGAGGAAAAAAGTAATTCAAGACAATGCAGAATTCAGCACTCCGAAAAAGAATCAAAATCGTACAAAATCTAAAACCGATCTAGACAATTTCGATATAGGTATTATTAGGAGGACTATAAATGAATTTCACCAAAAAAGAACTATAATTCATGGCGAAAGACTAACAATAAAATCTCTGCTATCTGTTCTGAAAAGGTCAATTAATTTTATAGGTAGTTCTTTCTCTCTTCGATGCATTTTAAAGAAAATGAATTTTAGATGGAAGAAGACTACTAATGACAGAAAAGTATTGGTAGAAAAAATTAACATCCGAGAGAAGAGTAATAAAAAAAACTCAGTACAGATCTGAGAACAGACCCATTATTTTTGTGGGTGAAACTTATATCCATACGACTCATGGAACCCCTAAAGCCTGGACTGACGACAGCAATGAGGGCATCTAATTTTATTTCAGATTTTAACATCTTAAGTTAATACACTTTAAGAAAGTTTTAACACCTAATGTTAAAATGCTGGCAATACTATTTAACCGAGCGCCAACATCTAATTCCAGAAAAGGTGACATGGTTAAATGGCTATCAGACAGAAATATAAATTTCCATACAAGTAGCCTAAAACCGGAGCTGTACAGTTTGACAGTATATAATTAAAAATTTATAAAATTGATGCAACTTTGGCTGAACACGGTCATTCAACTCTGCGTTTGCCTCCCTACAATCCCGAACTTAATCCTATAGAAATGACATGGAGTGTCGTGAAACAGAGGGTGGCTAAACGTAATGTGTCTTTTCCAATGGAAATAATAAAGCAGCTTGTGGAAACGACATTTGAGGAAATAACTACTGAAAAATGGTTATCTCGTGTAAACCACGTCAAAAAAGTAGAGGAAGAGTACATTAGGTTAGAGCCTTAATTAAATTTACGAAATGACAGAACATATCGTCATTAATTTGCAAGATGATAGTGACAGTGATGATGATGACGGTGACTTTAATCTAAGTGGGATCGAAGCTCTACCACAGTAACCAGTTTACAGCATTCAGTAAGTAAACGAAATTATTGTTCTTAAATCCTAAGTTTCAATTGAATACATTAACGTTTAAATTCAGATAGAAATTTTTAATTGTTACTATTGGCAGTATGTTAACTATACTGCTAATGTTAAATTTGTCTAACATGTGTTTAAATAATCGTACGCAGCAAGCAGATCCAGCTGGTGACAGGTCTTTTACACTACTAATCGTTGACTCAACGACCCTTTCTGAGAAAATAACAAATAAGAAAAGGTCATTTAGTCTACAGGTCGTTGAGACAACGACCCTGTTTTGATATTTAAGATTTTCTACATAGGTTCGTTGTGATAACAACCCAGTAAAATGAATTAAAAGGGTCAATTACTCAACTGGGTTCGTAGCAACAACGCCACTTTTTGCCTGTTTTAGTTAAATATTTCAAAAGATGGGTCGTTGTCTCAACGACCCTAAATTATATTAAATGTTTATATTGAGAGAACCAGGTCTTTTACTCAACCATTCTTTGTGTCAACGGACCAAAATGGAGAAATGTATAAGCAATGTCAAGAAGGGCCGTAGCGACAACAACCCATTTTTCAACTAAATGGATAAAATATACTAAGAGGGTCGTTGAGACAACGACCTGCTTTAAATTGTTCAGAGGTTCTTTTAGTCTACTAGGGTCTATGTGTCAACTACGTGCAGCCGGACAATGTGGCGAGATGTTGCCGCGCACCAGTCGTACGGCGCTGAATGTTGCGCTCGTATTGATGTAGCGTACATTATTCTCTTGCCACTACACTTTTATAAATGTAATAATTTGCTTTGTATTAATTTAAAACTATATTATATAAACCCCTTTTAGCGGATACAGATATACTATGCTGTTCGAATTAATTGGGACAAACATGTTTTTCTGGTCTTTGTTAGTTTGTGATAACTGGTGATGTCCCAGACCGCTTCAAACCGGTTATAACTGCATAGAAGTAGTGTGCTGGGTTGACCTTGACTGTAAAAAACTTGTTTGACTGGTTTTGGAGTGTCATTCCTTCAGTTGTGAGCCTTTCTTTGTGGCGGTCGGTGGTTGTGGTACTGTGTTCCGTTTATTACGTGCTTCTTCAAAGATGGATATAACACCTAGGAAGCGTGCTAAAGTTGTTGCTCTTAATGAACACACGTCTATGACTGTGAGAGATATAGCTACAGCAGTTGGTGTGGGAAAATCTAGTGTTTCCAGAATTTTAAAAACATATCAAGATTCCGGATCATTGTCTCCAAAAAGAAAAGGAAAATGTGGGCGCAAACGTAAAACAACTCCAAGAACTGACAAAATTCTAATAAGAAATAGCAAAATAAATCCAAGAAAGACAAGCACAGACCTTCGAAGGGATTTGTTGGATTCTGGTATTGAAGTGAGTACTTCAACTGTAAGGAAAAGACTTCTGGAAGTTGGTCGAAAGGCAAGAAAACCGAAGAAAAAACAATTTCTTACTAAGAAAATGATGCAAAAACGTTTAGTATGGGCTAAGAAATACCGATCATGGACTGTAGATGACTGGAAAAAAGTTATTTTCAGTGATGAATCACATTTATTTGTGCAGGGATATCTATCAAGTGTTGTTAGGCGGAGTGAAGGTGAACCTTTGCGAGAAGGTCATATCCAACAGACTGTTAAACATCCTTCTAAACAGATGTTTTGGGGTTTTTTTTACCACAAATGGTACTGGGAGCTTAGTTCCCATCAATGGGATGATGAATTCAGCCAAATACATCGACATACTACGCAGTCGGATAGTTCCATTTATGGAAACATTTGATGGAACATTTCAACATGACTTAGCCCCTTGCCACAATTCAAAATTGGTCAAGACTTTTATGCGGGAAAACAAAGTAAAAGTGCTTGATTGGCCTGGTAACTCACCCGACCTAAATCCGATTGAGAACTTATGGCATATTCTCAAGAAACGTTTAGCTAAGATGGATTGCACTACAAAAGAAAAAATGATAACAAGTGCTATACAAGTTTGGTTTCACGATGATGAAGTCAAGAACATGTGTGCTAAACTAGTGGAGTCAATGCCAAGACGTGTAGGTGAGGTCATTTCTGCTAAAGGAGGACATACTTCATACTAATGTATTGATTGTTCAATCTAAATAAGGTATCTAATGATTAAAAACTAATGTTTTAGGAAAAAATTGGTTTTTTTTTTCATTTGTCCCAATTAATTCGAACAGCATAGTACTTTATAAGCAGTAATGATAACACATTACCAAGTAAGAGTGATAAAACTGGAATACAAATAAATATTAAAAATGAAAATTGTAACGATAAATATCAATTCTAAATATCAAGAATATAGATCAAATTAATAACAGTAGATAAAAATTACATATAATTATGAAAGTAATCAGTAATTTAGCTTTTATACAATGAATTATTAAAACGTAAATGTTCATAATTTAAAACTTACATTTTTACGAATTAGTTTGATTCTCTAAATAAACTATACAATTCATGCCAAATAAATATATAATTTTATAAAATTTGTTTAGTTGTAATATTTAAATTAATGAATAGAATTTTAGTTCTTTTATTTTTCGTTCACTCCTCTTCTAATTTCAATATGTTATTAACTCTATCTATATCTCTTAATTTATAAATAATTTACTTTGTGTATTGAATAAAGTTGATGCTTGAAGTTTAATAAATGCTTCTAATACCTCCACGGTATATATATATATATATATATATATATATATATATATATATACCTCCACGGTATATATATATATATATATATATATATATATATATATATATATATATGTTCATACACATTTATGCTTATTAATAATGTTTGAGGTGAAAAAGAAGTCATGGAGAGTTTCTTTAGAGGATTAAGATTTAATATATTAAGATATAATCGTATCTAGTAGTCTAAGGAGTATCTTAACTGTAAGAATGGGTTAAGTGGCTACCATCATTTAACCATTCTTCATTGTAGAAAATGAATTAAATGAGGAGAATTACATTTCGACCATGCCGACAAAACGTGTCGTCAATACATCTTTTAAAAAGGAGAATTGAAAATAATCCCTATAAAGTTATATACTAAATTTATGAGAATGTGACTAAAAATGAATTATGGAAGCTAAAAATATGTTAAAAGTTACGTCATAAAACTTCTTTTTCCGTTTCAAACCACCATATAGAAATCATGTGGTACAAAATGTTATTATAAATTTAAAATGCCCCTTCTAGCATTTTGTGATTCTTCTTTGCTAGTTTGTGATTCTAGCATTAGCTCTTAAAATTATGATTCTATGTAATCCCTTGGGTTTATTATTTGGTTTGTCAGTTTATAGTTAAATTAAAAGATATAAATACTAAATACTATTTCTTATTTTCAAATCACCAGAGATCTAACCATATACTTAGTCTAAAGGAACAAATCATTAAAGAATCACGACATGTTATATTTTAACGTTCCAGCTTTAATTAAGGGCTCTGTACTACAAGAGTCCACTACAAAAGACCTCAGTATTCTAACCATTGACCTAAAATTATTTATTAACAATTCATTAATATTGGAATCTTTGAAACTATTCAAGCAAGCACAATTTCAGTTATTTAAATAGTGCAAATAGAAATGTTTTCACTTCTGACTTCAGAATTCTAAAACATATTTACTGTCATATGTAATTAGTCGAAAATAGATTTATACGTGGAATTTTCTTTAATAACCACCATTTATGTCGGAAATGCCTGCTTTGCCATTACAAAAGGATGTCTCCGTGACGCATCTGTCATACGAGCAAAATTGCGTGTGAATCTAAGGGTATCAATGAGGGTAGCTAGTGTTACTTGCAAATAATTGTACTCATATTTTAATAACAGCCACTTTAATAACAAGGCAAACTCAACATTGAGTTTGTCAACATTGAGTCGGATTTGTGTCCGGCAAATCCGATGGAGAGCGCATGCGCGGCTTTGAGTGACAGCACTTGAACGTCGCTCTATCATTTATTTCAAAACAAGAAAAATTATTTAATTATCTAAGCCCGTGCTCAGGTTCAAATCGTTTGTGAAGCTCTGACGGAACGAACGAGACATCAGAGGAGACGTTTGGACACTTAGATTTCAGTGAGTACAGTGAACAGTTTCGCCAGTGTGCACATAACCCTACTTGCTGACTAACCTGAACCTAGCGAGAAAGCACACTGGAACAGGTTGTTCATTGCTTACGTGAGACTGGAGAGCGATCTACAAACTCTACTCCAATGCTCATCACTACTGTGTGGCGGTATCGGTAACGTCATGGACTGTCAATCTGAATGACGCGGGTTCCGTTCCTCCCGGGTGCAAAACATTTTTGCTTTTCGTTGAGATCCCTTTACTAGAAACTTATTATTTTTCTCTCTGTTTCTGTACATAGTTTTAACGTCATTATTTGTTGTAATTTTAACTTTATTGTTTTCTTTTTTGTTGTAATTTTAACTTATTGTCCTGTCTTTGTTGTAGTTTTTAACTGTTTATATTGCTGAGTTCTATTTATTTAGTTTTTTAATATTTGTTTATATATAATGTATTAAAACTTTTAAATTATTTGTATATTTTTATATCATACATTATATTTTATTATTCTTAGTGCATTTATTTTATCAAATTATTTTTATTTTTTTACAATTTTAACTAATTTAATATATTACTCTAAATGCCTTAGAAATTAAATTCAAAAATATTTATTTTACCAAATCAAAAAGGCATTGTATATTTATTTTATTGTATACGGTTGTTGTCCTTCTTAATACTGTACAACTTTTTAAAATTGGACAAGAGAATGTTCTCTTTGGAATTACCCAAAAGTGGCAAGCCACATATCCTATATGATAACTTTAAGTATAGAGAAAGTTATTCCCTTAAAAATGGTGAAGTGGTCTGGAGATATCTAGGCAAAACCTGCAGCGCTACAATTAAAACGGATGAAAGTAAGAAGGAACTAATTACAGTAAACGCTAAACATACTGGACACCATCCTGTGACTATGCGCAGCCTCTCCACTCCACAACGCAACATCTCGCCGCCTTCCGCGTCACCCGCGGCTGAGCCCGGTACGTCCAGAGAGCATGAGCCTGAGCAGTTCTACTGTGAAAGGCCTGCTTGCTGAAGTGCAGAAAGTTGTTGGTATTGGAAAAGAGAAAGCAAAGCTCTTTTCGGTGGTTGCAGCATACCAGGGGTTCGATCCCAAAAGAACTCTTGAAGTTCTGTATGGCCTGGCGGCAAATGCGAAGAGCAGTGGGGTGAACTCAATTGAGTGCAAAGATCCCGTTACCGACGAGCCATCAGATTGGGAGATTCCAAAGGGTGGAAGTTTTGTGGAGGACATGCCGTTTCTGGTTGGCCTTTATTGCACCAGAGGAACTGATGGATCCAAAATCTACAGTAGATCCAGTGACAACTTCAAGGTAGTGTTGAAGGATAAATTCGACACCTACCAAATTAAGTACAAGGCTGAGAAGGCAGATACCTGGAAGGAATTCCCGGTGGGGCTGCGGCACAATACATTAGCCGCAATATGGCCAGAAGCCCTGGGCCCAGAGGTGCCCTATCTGATTGCGTTCCTGGTGGATAAAAAGGTGAATCCTGGGAAAAGGCAGTCAATAGATAAGATAATTTCTTATCAAAATATAGCGATGGGGTCATCATTTTATGATGATGGATTCAAGGCTGCCACTCTGGTCCAGGCTGGTCTGAAGGTGTCAGTAAGGGGTGACATCCTGACAGTGGGTGAGGAGCACAAGGCCATGATTGAGGACATGGTGAAATACTGGAAGGAAATTGCCGGCTCAGCTAAGGCAAGGGAGCCAGAGGTTTCGTCAGCCCGGCAAGTCCACTCCACGCGCTCCGTCACCCGCACCGGCCGCGCCTTGTGATGTCGACCCTTCTTCACCTGCGGCAATTCCCTTGGTCGTGTCTGAGTGGGAAATTGAAAAGTCCAAATTCAAAAAAGAACTTGAGTTACTGAAGGAGGACCGGAAGAAAATTTTAAACCACTCAATAGAATCGGATACACGATTGCTTCAATTCACTGACCAAGTGTTTGTCGCAGGGTCAAGGCAACGGAGAAAACACTACAATGAACCCAAAGTTTATTTAAACTCACTGAACTATAGTTATAAAATTATTATCTTAACTGAAGTATGGATCAAGAACGGAGAGGAGGTCAATTACAACATCGCAGGTTACAGCATGCTGTTCCAACCGACCAAATTCAACAGACTCCTCCACCAGACCAGCAACCTTCTGAACAATGGAAGTCATCTGTTCACCATCTACCTCTGGGATCCCCTCAATTTGCAGGTTCCTATTACGGTTGTACTGCTGCAGCTCTTCAAATTGAGTTTTAATTGTAGCCAATTCTCTCTTAAAGTTTAAATTTTGAGTCTCAATAGACAAATTTGATGTTTCAATAGATTTAACTGTCAACTTGAGTTCTTTCACCACACTGTCATAATCATCAATCGTATTTGAAAAATATTGTAAAGAGGTTTGAAAGTCATCAAGTCTTGTTTATAACGGGCTTCAAATTCTGAAATTTGTTTTTTGATTGTATCCTTCATTTTTTTGAGGAATTCATTCTGCATTTTTGTAATAATATCCTGTGAAACGGTTTCTTTCGATTTGCTCGACTTACTTGCACCAATACAGCCCTTGCACATCCATCCACCTCGTCTGGTATCACCCATGCGGTTCCAGTTTTTCTCAAGAATATCAGCACATTCCAGGTGTAGTCTAATGTCACACGAGGAACATACAGCAAACGAAAGCGGTCCACTAGGCAAGGGATCACTACACGACGCGCAATCACTCATTTCGAAGCGACAGAAGACGGAGCAACAAGGAAAGACGTCTGTACCGTTCGGCTGCCACGACACAACTGGCAGCCTTTGTGTGTGTGTGTGTGTGTGTGTGTGTGTGTGCGCGCGCGCATGCGCAAATTTTATACAAAACTAGATATTTTTTTGCTTATATTTATATGTTTTTTTATATTGATGAATACTACTACCCACAGAAGTTTGTTACAAACTTTTGTGAACGCCCTTTAAATAACGTAGTAAAATTAGTCTTAATTATGTTTCATCACTACCTGAATATTATTGAAAAGTTTTATGTTATGTTTTTTTTCCAGTGGCAGAATACAATTTCTTAGGTGTGTATTTAGAAAGACAATACGTATATGCGAAAAAGATGACCAGATATTTTCTTTCATCAAGGATGACAACATCGCATTTTCAGTGAAAAATTGCAGCATGAGCGTCAGTGATGAAGACGCAACACTCTTATTGTTTCTCATATGTCTAAGATTAATAATGATTATTATCTACATTATCTTATATAATTATATTGTTATCCAGTTATAAAAAAATCTCTCAGATGAGATCCGGTTTTTGAGCATGTTGCAACCTTTTTTTAATGATACGTAAAAATACTAAAGCTTATATATATATATATATATATATATATATATATATATATATATATATATATACTCTGGAGAACAGAGTCCAGGTAGACGATAACGCCACAGGCTTGATTGTCAGGTCTCGGTTGGAACAGCATGCTGTAACCTGCGATGTTGTAATTGACCTCCTCTCCGCTCTTGATCCATACTTCAGTTAAGATAATAATTTTATAACTATAGTTCAGTGAGTTTAAATAAACTATGAGTTCATTGTAGTGTTTCCTCATACTTCTAAAATTCAAACAAAATATTTTAAAGTCATTAAATACATTACTGTGGGCCATGACCAATACACAATTACAACGATGTCTGACTGTCTGTTAGCCTTATCCACATCACACATCAGGTACCCTCGTCACCAACCCATCAATTTTCAACCCCAATTTAGCCAAATCGTCCATTGTTGATATTCTGGTTTTCTTATCATCGTCCGATTTTTTCACCCATATTTTTCCCTCAACAACCCATACATTTTTTAAAAACCGATTTCTTTGAGTTTTTTTTGCATTGAAAAGCAGGTGTTTATTATACGATGTTAAGTGTTCATTGATATAAACGTTGGTCATGGGCACTCCCTGAACGAAATCAGAAGACTTAATGCCTCTGTTCTTTGATGCAATTTTGCTTTTTTTCAAAACTGCATCTCTCTTTTGCCGGTTAGAGAACTGCACAATGATAGGCCTTGGTCCTCTGAGATCTTTTACAGGTATTCTATGTATGGCTTGAATATCGTTATCAAATTCAACAGACTCCTCCACCAGACCAGCAACCTTCTGAACAATGGAAGTCATCTGTTCACCATCTACCTTTGGGATCCCCTCAATTTGCAGGTTCCTATTACGGTTGTACTGCTGCAGCTCTTCAAATTGAGTTTTAATTGTAGCCAATTCTCTCTTAAAGTTTAAATTTTGAGTCTCAATAGACAAATTTGATGTTTCAATAGATTTAACTGTCAACTTGAGTTCTTTCACCACACTGTCATAATCATCAATCGTATTTGAAAAATATTGTAAAGAGGTTTGAAAGTCATCAAGTCTTGTTTTATAACGGGCTTCAAATTCTGAAATTTGTTTTTTCATTGTATCCTCCATTTTTTTTGAGGAATTCATTCTGCATTTTTGTAATAATATCCTGTGAAACGGTTTCTTTCGATTTGCTCGACTTACTTGCACCAATACAGCCCTTGCACATCCATCCACCTCGTCTGGTATCACCCATGCGGTTCCAGTTTTCCAGGTGTAGTCTAATGTCACACGAGGAACATACAGCAAACGAAAGCGGTTCACTAGGCAAGGGATCACTACACGACGCGCAATCACTCATTTCGAAGCGACAGAAGACGGAGCAACAAGGAAAGACGTCTGTACCGTTCGGCTGCCACGACACAACTGGCAGCCTTTGTGTGTGTGTGTGTGTGTGTGTGTGTGTGTGCGCGCGCGCATGCGCAAATTTTATACAAAACTAGATATTTTTTTGCTTATATTTATATGTTTTTTTATATTGATGAATACTACTACCCACAGAAGTTTGTTACAAACTTTTGTGAACGCCCTTTAAATAACGTAGTAAAATTAGTCTTAATTATGTTTCATCACTACCTGAATATTATTGAAAAGTTTTATGTTATGTTTTTTTTCCAGTGGCAGAATACAATTTCTTAGGTGTGTATTTAGAAAGACAATACGTATATGCGAAAAAAGATGACCAGCTATTTTCTTTCATCAAGGATGCGAACATCGCATTTTCAGTGAAAAATTGCAGCATGAGCGTCAGTGATGAAGACGCAACACTCTTATTGTTTCTCATATGTCTAAGATTAATAATGATTATTATCTACATTATCTTATATAATTATATTGTTATCCAGTTATAAAAAATCTCTCAGATGAGATCCGGTTTTTGAGCATGTTGCAACCTTTTTTTAATGATACGTAAAAATACTAAAGCGTATATATATATATATATATATATATATATATATATATATATATATATATATATATATATGGATATATATACTCTGGAGAGCAGAGTCCAGGTAGACGATAACGCCACAGGCTTGATTGTCAGGTCTCGGTTGGAACAGCATGCTGTAACCTGCGATGTTGTAATTGACCTCCTCTCCGTTCTTGATCCATACTTCAGTTAAGATAATAATTTTATAACTATAGTTCAGTGAGTTTAAATAAACTTTGGGTTCATTGTAGTGTTTTCTCATACTTCTAATATTCAAACAAAATATTTTAAAGTCATTAAATACATTACTGTGGGCCATGACCAATACACAATTACAACGATGTCTGACTGTCTGTTAGCCTTATCCACATCACACATCAGGTACCCTCGTCACCAACCCATCAATTTTCAACCCCAATTTAGCCAAATCGTCCATTGTTGATATTCTGGTTTTCTTATCATCGTCCAATTTTTCCCCCATATTTTTCCCTCAACAACCCATACATTTTTAAAACCGATTTCTTTGGGTTTTTTTGCATTGAAAAGCAGGTGTTTATTATACGATGTTAAGTGTTCATTGATATAAACGTTGGTCATGGGCACTCCCTGAACGAAATCAGAAGACTTAATGCCTCTGTTCTTTGATGCAATTTTGCATTTTTCAAAACTGCATCTCTCTTTTGCCGGTTAGAGAACTGCACAATGATAGGCCTTGGTCCTCTGAGATTTTTTTACAGGTATTCTATGTATGGCTTGAATATCGTTATCAAATTCAACAGACTCCTCCACCAGACCAGCAACCTTCTGAACAATGGAAGTCATCTGTTCACCATCTACCTCTGGGATCCCCTCAATTTGCAGGTTCCTATTACGGTTGTACTGCTGCAGCTCTTCAAATTGAGTTTTAATTGTAGCCAATTCTCTCTTAAAGTTTAAATTTTGAGTCTCAATAGACAAATTTGATGTTTCAATAGATTTAACTGTCAACTTGAGTTCTTTCACCACACTGTCATAATCATCAATCGTATTTGAAAAATATTGTAAAGAGGTTTGAAAGTCATCAAGTCTTGTTTATAACGGGCTTCAAATTCTGAAATTTGTTTTTTGATTGTATCCTTCATTTTTTTGAGGAATTCATTCTGCATTTTTGTAATAATATCCTGTGAAACGGTTTCTTTCGATTTGCTCGACTTACTTGCACCAATACAGCCCTTGCACATCCATCCACCTCGTCTGGTATCACCCATGCGGTTCCAGTTTTTCTCAAGAATATCAGCACATTCCAGGTGTAGTCTAATGTCACACGAGGAACATACAGCAAACGAAAGCGGTTCACTCAAATCAAATCAAATCAGCTTTATTGCAGCGACAATATTACACTGTATAGCAAACGTCACAAATTTTAATCTAAAATTTTTTACATTCATGCCACAAAATTCTCATTTACACATACAATTTTACACTTATGCACCTTTCATCCTTCGCCAATATATCCCACTTTAAACAGCAGAATCAGTCATGTAATTGGGCGGTCTCCCAGTTAAATGCCAAAAACTCCCCTGCATTATAAAATGCTTGTGACACCAAGAGATGTTTAAGGCGCCTTTTGAACGCCTTGGGCGTTGGGGTATTTTTTATTGAATTTGGCAGTCTGTTAATAAAATTAATACCTGCCTGCGAGGGCAGGTGTTCAAAAACCACTGTTCTGTGGCTTGCAGTTCGTAGTAATTCTCTACCTCGTGTCTCATGCGTATGTATGTCCCGGCCTCTGGTTAAGGCACACTTATACATACAAAACAAAGTGGTTTCTAAAATGTACAGACACGGGAGAGTTAACAGCTGTAATTCCTTAAAAGCTTGCCTGCACGACTCTCTGAATTTTATTTTTGCAATTATTCGAATAGCTTTTTTTGGAGTTTGAATGCTCTCTGAAACTGAGAGCTTGCGCACGCTCCCCACAGGACCACTCCGTAAGACAAATGGGGGTAAATTAAGCCATAATACGCCGTTATCAGTACCTGACTTGGGCAGTATTTTGCTAAGGATCTCAAGACATAAATGCCTGAGGAAATTTTTGCGCAAACATGATTGATGTGTTCATTCCAAGTCAACCCTCGATCAAGGTGTATTCCTAGGAATTTTGAAGAGAGGACTTCTTCCAGTGTGGAATCAGCTAACAAGACGGCAGATCCACAATGGTTGCCTACATCGCGCAAGGCAAAATTTAAAACGTTGGATTTTGAGGAGTTTGTTATGAGATTGAGGCTTTGGAAGTATTGTACACAGTTATTGATGTCAACAAAGGCCTGTTGTTCCAACACTTCACTTGATCTTGCACTAAAACAGAGAGTCGTATCATCAGCATACTGCACTAGTCCTCCATGCAGAAGTGATGATCCTATGTCGTTGACATAAAGCAGGAAAAGCACAGGACTGAGAATGGATCCCTGGGGAACACCGTACCTCAGTTCTATTGGTTTTGACAATTGATTTGATATTTGGACAACTTGGGATCTATGACTTAGAAATGAGCTAAGCCATTTAAGGGGCACGCCTCTGATGCCATGGGACCCAAGTCTGTCGAGCAGTATGCTATGGTCAACACAGTCGAATGCTTTGGACAAGTCTAAGAACACACTCATTGTGTGGTTCCGACATTCTATTCCCTCTACAATCATATCGACAAGACTCACTACTGCGTCTGTCGTCGATTTGCCCTTTCTGAATCCAAATTGTTCATATGAGAGCTGACTGTATTTGTCCAAAAATTGAAGCATTCTTATGAGAAAAAGTTTTTTCAAAATTTTGCTCAATACTGGCAAAATTGAGACAGCTGCGAAAGCATACGATGTCTCCAAATCTATTCTATATTCTAAAAATATTTCAAAAACAACTTGGGACATCATTAATAATAAAACAAAAGTTAAAAAACAAATCAAAATTAAAAATGGGAATATACTTGTGGAGGATGGAACTGAGGTTGCCAATCAGTTTAACGAATTTTTCGCATCCGTTGCGGTTGGGCAGAGTCCTCGGCCGTCTGAACCGCAAGTACGTCCCTCGCGAAGACAGAGTCCAGCAGCCTCAATGTTGCTGACGCCTGTCACTGAGGATGAGCTTCACCGAATTATTCAGCAGCACCCAGCCAAAAAGTCAAATGATCTTAATCTAATGTCCACATGGCTCATCAAACAATGCTGCAAGCATTTGGTGAGACCTTTAAACAAATTGGTAAATTCTTCATTCCAAACAGGAGTTTTCCCCTCCCTCCTGAAAATTGCAAAAGTTGTTCCAATTTTCAAAAAAGACGATCAATTTTCAATCACTAGGCAAGGGATCACTACACGACGCGCAATCACTCATTTCGAAGCGACAGAAGACGGAGCAACAAGGAAAGACGTCTGTACCGTTCGGCTGCCACGACACAACTGGCAGCCTTTGTGTGTGTGTGTGTGTGTGTGTGTGTGTGTGTGTGTGTGTGTGTGTGTGTGTGTGAGTGTGCGCGCACGCGCACGCGCAAATTTTATACAAAACTAGATATATTTTTGCTTATATTTATATGTTTTTTTTATATTGATGAATACTACTACCCACAGAAGTTTTTTACAAACTTTTGTGAAACGCCCTTTAAATAACGTAGTAAAATTAGTCTTAATTATGTTTCATCACTACCTGAATATTATTGAAAAGTGTTATGTTATGTTTTTTTTCCAGTGGCAGAATACAATTTCTTAGGTGTGTATTTAGAAAGACAATACGTATATGCGAAAAAGATGACCAGCTATTTTCTTTCATCAAGGATGACAACATCGCATTTTCAGTGAAAAAATTGCAGCATGAGCGTCAGTGATGAAGACGCAACACTCTTATTGTTTCTCATATGTCTAAGATTAATAATGATTATTATCTACATTATCTTATATAATTATATTGTTATCCAGTTATAAAAAATCTCTCAGATGAGATCCGGTTTTTGAGCATGTTGCAACCTTTTTTTAATGATACGTAAAAATACTAAAGCTTATATATATATATATATATATATATATATATATATACTCTAGAGAGCAGAGTCCAGGTAGACGATAACGCCACAGGCTTGATTGTCAGGTCTCGGTTGGAACAGCATGCTGTAACCTGCGATGTTGTAATTGACCTCCTCTCCGCTCTTGATCCATACTTCAGTTAAGATAATAATTTTATAACTATAGTTCAGTGAGTTTAAATAAACTATGAGTTCATTGTAGTGTTTCCTCATACTTCTAAAATTCAAACAAAATATTTTAAAGTCATTAAATACATTACTGTGGGCCATGACCAATACACAATTACAACGATGTCTGACTGTCTGTTAGCCTTATCCACATCACACATCAGGTACCCTCGTCACCAACCCATCAATTTTCAACCCCAATTTAGCCAAATCGTCCATTGTTGATATTCTGGTTTTCTTATCATCGTCCGATTTTTTCACCCATATTTTTCCACAACAACCCATACATTTTTTTAAACCGATTTCTTTGAGTTTTTTTTTGCATTGAAAAGCAGGTGTTTATTATACGATGTTAAGTGTTCATTGATATAAACGTTGGTCATGGGCACTCCCTGAACGAAATCAGAAGACTTAATGCCTCTGTTCTTTGATGCAATTTTGCTTTTTTTCAAAACTGCATCTCTCTTTTGCCGGTTAGAGAACTGCACAATGATAGGCCTTGGTCCTCTGAGATCTTTTACAGGTATTCTATGTATGGCTTGAATATCGTTATCAAATTCAACAGACTCCTCCACCAGACCAGCAACCTTCTGAACAATGGAAGTCATCTGTTCACCATCTACCTCTGGGATCCCCTCAATTTGCAGGTTCCTATTACGGTTGTACTGCTGCAGCTCTTCAAATTGAGTTTTAATTGTAGCCAATTCTCTCTTAAAGTTTAAATTTTGAGTCTCAATAGACAAATTTGATGTTTCAATAGATTTAACTGTCAACTTGAGTTCTTTCACCACACTGTCATAATCATCAATCGTATTTGAAAAATATTGTAAAGAGGTTTGAAAGTCATCAAGTCTTGTTTTATAACGGGCTTCAAATTCTGAAATTTGTTTTTTGATTGTATCCTCCATTTTTTTTGAGGAATTCATTCTGCATTTTTGTAATAATATCCTGTGAAACGGTTTCTTTCGATTTGCTCGACTTACTTGCACCAATACAGCCCTTGCACATCCATCCACCTCGTCTGGTATCACCCATGCGGTTCCAGTTTTCCAGGTGTAGTCTAATGTCACACGAGGAACATACAGCAAACGAAAGCGGTTCACTAGGCAAGGGATCACTACACGACGCGCAATCACTCATTTCGAAGCGACAGAAGACGGAGCAACAAGGAAAGACGTCTGTACCGTTCGGCTGCCACGACACAACTGGCAGCCTTTGTGTGTGTGTGTGTGTGTGCGCGCGCGCGCTTGCGCATGCTCACGCGCAAATTTTATACGAAACTAGATATTTTTTTGCTTATATTTATATGTTTTTTTTATATTGATGAATACTACTACCCACAGAAGTTTGTTACAAACTTTTGTGAACGCCCTTTAAATAACGTAGTAAAATTAATCTTAATTATGTTTCATCACTACCTGAATATTATTGAAAAGTTTTATGTTATGTTTTTTTCCAGTGGCAGAATACAATTTTCTTAGGTGTGTATTTAGAAAGACAATACGTATATGCGAAAAAGATGACCAGCTATTTTCTTTCATCAAGGATGACAACATCGCATTTTCAGTGAAAAATTGCAGCATGAGCGTCAGTGATGAAGACGCAACACTCTTATTGTTTCTCATATGTCTAAGATTAATAATGATTATTATCTACATTATCTTATATAATTATATTGTTATCCAGTTATAAAAAATCTCTCAGATGAGATCCGGTTTTTGAGCATGTTGCAACCTTTTTTTAATGATACGTAAAAATACTAAAGCGTATATATATATATATATATATATATATATATATATATATAATATATATATATATATATATAAGTAGATAATAATATGGGGTTCCTGGCGCACTTTCGGAGCCGACCGAAAAGCAATGTAAAATACTGTTCAATGTACCATAAAGGAAGCTGAGAAATAACACAGCAAATCTCAATGAAAAATTAACCGAATCTACAGTCGTTCGTCTCCAAAAGCGATCCAGGATCGGCACATTACTATCTACTCTGAGGAATGAAAAATTAACCAAATCTATAGCTGTTTGCTTCTACTTTCTTAAGCTGTTGGAAACTAATCTGATTTGTAAAATGTTGTCAAATCTGCTACGAATAAAGGAAAAATCTTCGAAATCTTAATAAAATTTAATCAATTTAAAACATTTTTACTAAAAACATACTTTAATAAAAAACTTTTCTACTAAATAGTCACCAAACAACATGAACTCACCAAAGTCTCTACAATTTCTAGCATTAAAACAGTGCAACAAAGATGAATTCAGTGAATTGCCGGTTTATTTTCAACAACAGTTGATACCGTCTTCGATACTTTCCTTAAATGAAACAGAATTAAAAGAACTTGTAGAGTCTTTTGCAGAAAGAACGAAAACTGCACACGTGTACACACAAAAAACGAAAAAAATAAGGGATTATATATTTAATATAATTACGAAAGATATTGAAAAGAAAGTAAAAAATAAACAAACAGAGAGTTTTCATCGTTTTTTTATGAAATTTTTTCCCATATTATACGTCCTTTCAAGATAATCAAGACTTAATTGATGAATTTCTTAGGAATTTTTGTAAGTATCAAGATTTATCAACACAATTCATTAAAGAGCATTATAGAATTTTTCTTATAGAATATAGCCACATTTTGTGTGAAACAAAAGGTATTACTGTAGATAATATTCCATGTGATTCCTATGAAGAAAGACACCAACTATGGTTATCAAAACAGTACTATGACGTGGGGAGGGACTGCAAGTTTTAGAGCACAACTGAAAAGACTTTATTCTACAAAGTTAATTGTTATAATTTCTTTATCTTTTATAGTCTTCTTTCCAGTAACAATCAAGTGTAATTTTTCATTTTTGTTTAATTCTTTAATCTTTTTTTCATCCAAAACAGTCAAAAATCTGTTCGGCAAGTGTACTTTACAATCTTCCAACTCGGCAATTATTGTAAACCCGAATTTATCTTTCATTTTCTCCAAATTCAAGATTCTATGTTTCTTCCTTTCTTCCAATTCATTTAACTTCTTATACTCTTTAAACTTACATTCTCCAATATCATTTAACTCTTTCAAGAACTCCATTTAAATAGAAAAAATTTAAAGACGGAAAAAATGAAATTTGCTAACAATCACTCGAGAAGTCGGGGAGAATGTGAGTAAAACCGCATTCTTTTCACGAGGTTCTTCGTTTAATTTCTCCAAATGTACTATAAAATCATCAAAGATTTCAGGCTTAAAATCGTAATCAAATTCAATATCCAAATAGTGAAAGATTATAGGTAAAATCTTTTCATAATAAACGTGTGTATCGATACCTACAAACCTAATGTATTCTTTGAAAAGGAAAATAATTTTTTCAACGGTTCCAAGAGATAAGTAAAAATTTTTATTCTGTTTTCTAAATTCTGTAACAAATTTTGTTTGTTTCTCACCTCCGTATTGTAATTTCATAAGCAGATTATTCAAATGTGTTAGTTTATTTCGAAATTTCTTAGGTTTAGGTCTTTCATACAAAATTAAATTACAATCTCTACAAACTAAATATTTTTTATCAATAATTTCTCCTCTATTATAACACTTGTAACAGTTGGCATTGTACTCTTCCATTTAAACAAAAAAAGATTTTTTTTATAAATGGAGATTATGGAACTAAGTCTACCGAGATATAAATTTTTCAGCACAAATGTTTATGTTTACATTTCTACAACAGAGATAAATAGAAATAATTTCATTCTATTGTACAATTATTTAGGATATTTTGTCTATGATTACAAAGATTATTACGGAAGAAATCGAGATTTTTCAGTGGCGAAAGAGTATATTTTTGAAGTATTAGAAGGAATGAAAGAGAATAACATGAATTTAATCAATTATTGAAGATGGCTTTTCAAAGTCAAAAAAGTGCAAAACCATTTCTCAGTCATCCAATCGAGAAGTAAAAATTTAGGAAATTGACACGAGGCCCGATAATCGCTTCGCCCGCGTCGTATCCGTTAGTGATATCACGCCGTGAGAGGCGCAATCGTTGGTTTACAAGCACCATTTAGTTAAATAAATTTTCTATATAAATGGAGCGCGAAAAAAATATCATGTCCGTTCTGCAAAAGAGAAATTTTAAGAAAAAACTATGATCGCCATTATAATTCTAAAAGTCACGAAAAAAACAAGCAAATTTACGATAATGAACTAAATTATTTAAGACAATGGGTTAGAGAAAATAAAATTGCCGATCACGAAAAACATGTTTAATATTGAGAAAATTACGTGAATTAAAGAGAAATTTCAAAGTTGAAAAGAAAAATCTCGACCTATTTAATGATGAAAAAACTTCATTCAATAGCTGAAAAGTTGGCTATCGGTACTAACGATAAAACCAAGTCTGAAATCATTGAAAACATTGATAAAACTCTTCACGAAAAACCTGAAAATATCATAGATGTTGAAGTTTTATCCTCTGTGAAAGGTCTTTTCAAGCAATACATTTTAACGAATTTGAGCGATAATTTTATGTCAATTTACAAATATCTTTCAATTATGCGCCCAGAAATTAAAGATTTAATAGAAAAATTTCAAGAAAATGTTAAAAATATGAAGGGCTATCTCTCTTTGGAATGTGAATACGAACGAACTTTAGTGAATGGTGAACCGCAAACATGTCCAATGTATTTTACTATCAAAGCAGACGAAATCTTTGACGTAAACGACTTTATTACTAAGCAATTTAATAAATTAACACATCGAGAACAAACGAATAATCCAAATAAAGGTTCCGGATGGACATTTAAAAGTTGTAAACAACTAGTTTTGAGCCTTAACAAACACGAAATGATGAATGCAGGATCATACATCGATTTACCAAAGAATATCAAAGATAAAAAAGCTTGTATAAATATAAAAAATAGAGATGATTTTTGCTTTATTTACTCAATAAGATGTGCTATTGAAAAACCAGAAAGAGACTGTGAACGTGTAAAGCAATACGAAAAAAAATTTGTGAATGACGAAATATTTTCAGGTTTTGAGTATCCAATGTCTCTGAAAGATATACAAATATTTGAAAAACGAAGCTACAATTCCAAGTATAAGTATCCAACAATGTCTATCAATGTCTACAGTTTTGATGAAAATATTAACATTGTTCCGTTACAAATTTCTGAAAAATATGACGCTGAAACAAACATTGATTTATTGTATGTTAAACAAGATGATAAATCTCATTATGTTTTGATAACCGATTTAAATAAGCTTGTTTCTTCGCAGTTGTCTAAACATAAAGAAAGAAAATTTTTGTGTAGAAGATGTTTAAGCCATTTTTACAAATCTGGAGATTTAACAGATCACTTAGAAATTTGTAAAAATCATGAAGTTTGTAAGCCAATTATGCCATTTCCAGGTCAAACAACTAAATTTACTAATTATCAAAAGAAATTTAACCATCCGTACGTAATTTATATGGACTTTGAGAGCATATTGGAAAAGATTCCGACATGTAAGAACAATCCAGAAAGATCAACTACAACCAAGATTCAGAAGCATATTCCTTATGGTTTTACTCTATATTTAGTGTCGAATGTGACCAATCGCATGTACAAACCGATATGTTATCGTGCCAAAAATGAAGAAGATTTGAAAAACGTCCCGACAAAATTGTTTGAAGAACTCGATAAATTATCAAAGTACATAGCCAAAAAATATAATTCAAAGAATAGGAAGCCTATGAAATTGACAGAAGAAGAAGAAATTTCATATCAAAATTCAAACGTTTGTCATATCTGTGAATGGTCTGCTTATGATATTGGGTCAGTTCAGTATGGTTTTACTCCTGATAGTTGGAAAGATAAGAGTTATAATAAAGTAAGAGATCATTGTCATTTAACCGGCAAGTTTCGAGGCGCAGCTCATGCATGTTGCAATCTGAATTTGAAATTTCCACAAAACATTCCAGTTTTCTGTCACAATATGAGTAACTATGACACACATTTGTACATAAAAGAATTAGCTAAGAAATATGGAAACGTTGATTTGATCGCAAACTCAGAAGAAAAATATATAAATTATTCAGTAAATTCTGGATATGGCTATGAGTTCGACAATTATAAGCCAAGAAAGTTTGTAAAGTTTTCGTTTGTAGATACATTCAGATTTATGGCCTCATCTATTGAAAAATTAGCGAAAAATTTAAAGAAAGAAGACTTCAAACATACAAATCATTTTATACAGGATGGATTGAATGAAATTATAGAAAGACAGCCAAATGACGACGACGAGATTTTTAAAATATTGTCTGGAAAAGGAATATTTCCCTATGAATTTATCGATAATATTGAAAAACTTGATTACAAAGAAGAGCTGAAAATTCAAGATTTCTATTCACTTTTGACAGACGAGAGCATATCTGAGAAAGATTATCAACACTACTTAAATGTATGGAACAAATTAAAAGAGAAAAATCTAGGGAATTACTCCGATTTGTACAACATTCAAGATGTTTTATTGCTTGCTGATATATTCGAAAATTTCAGAAACATTTGCCTTAATTGTTTATAAACTCGATCCGGCACACTATCTAACAGCTCCCAGTCTCGCATGGGACGCAATGTTAAAATTAACGAAAATTGAGCTTCAGCTAATTAACGATTATAATATGTATTTGATGATTGAAAAAGGCATTCGCGGGGGCATTTCTCAGTGTATTAAGCGATATGTTAAAGCAAATAACAAATATTTGAAAGATTTCGATAAGACAAAGCCCGAAAACTATTTTTTATACGTTGATGCTAATAACCTTTATGGGTATGGCCTAATGCAAAAACTGCCGTTTAGTGATATCAAGTGGATGGATCCAAAAACTTACACAACTGCAGAATGGAAAGAAACAATTTTGGAACTCACTGGCGACGAAGATTATGGCTATATTCTCGAAGTTGATCTTGGATATCCAACGAATTTACACGAACATCACAAGGATTTACCTCTTGCTCCAGAACATTTTAAAAACAAACTTTGCACAACTCTACTGGATAAAACTGAATACGTTGTTCATTCGAGAAATTTGAAGTTCTATTTGGAACAAGGTATGATTTTGAAACATGTGAATAGAGTTATTGCATTCGATCAGAAGCCTTTTATGAAAGAGTACATTGATTTTAATACTAATATGAGGACCAAAGCTACAAGTGACTTTGAGAAGGATTTTTATAAGCTGATGAACAACTCAGTTTTTTTGGAAAAAGTATGGAAAATGTGCGAAATAGATGCGATATTAGACTAGGAAATGAAGAATTTTCAATGAAACAGGCCAAGAAAACGAACTTCAAAAGCTTCACTATCTTTGACGACAACTGTATAGCGAGTCACATGTACAAACAGAAAGTAAAATTTAACAAGCCGATTTACATAGGGTTTTCAGTACTTGATTTGTCAAAGTTGTTAATGTATAAATTTTATTATGAAAAATTAAAGAGTTTTGATCCAGATTTGAATCTGTGTTACATGGATACAGACAGTTATTTTCTAGAATTGAAACGTGATCCTTACAAAATTATTAAAGAAAATATAGATGACTTTGATACAAGCGATTTTCCAAAAGATCACGACTGTTTCGCTACTAAAAACAAGAAAGTTATTGGAAAATTTAAAGACGAGCTAAATGGCGAAATCTTAGAAGAATTTTGTGGATTGAGATCGAAAATGTACTCGTACAAATATCTAGACAAAAAATCCAGTAAGATGCAAAGGGATTAAGAGAAGCGTTGTAAATAAAACAATAAATATCGAAAACTTGAAGAAATGTTTGTTCGAAGATAAAGAAGAATTTAGGGAGATGACAGTAATCAAAAGCTACAAACATGAGTTGTACACCGTCACTATAAACAAGTTAGCACTGAACGCTAAAGATGATAAGAGAATTGTCCTAGAAAATAAGATCGATACAGTACCGTATGGATATAAAGGCGAAATTAAAACAGATATTTTAGAAGAGTTAAACAAACTTGGAAACTTTGATATGTAAATGGAAGATGATTTAATTCACTGTCACAAGTGTAAAAAGAAAACGAAAAATATAGATTCTAAGATTGTTCAAACTCAAAACGGATTGTATAGAATTGCAGCAAAATGTTCAAAATGTAAGACAAATAAGAGTAAATTTATAAAGAATCCTTATGAAAAACAAGTAAAGAAAGAATTGAAGAATAAAGAAGAAATAGAGATTGAAGCTAGAGAAATTCATGCACCAGTACGAAAAAAGTTTAAAAAGAGAAAAAATTATAACTTTAGGAATTGACGATTTATGGGCAGCAGATTTAGTAATAATGTCTAACTATTCGGGTCAAAATGATGGATTCAAGTATATGTTAAATGTTATTGATACTTTCTCAAAATATGCTTGGTCAAGAGCTATCAAAAGAAAAAACGGTAAAGATGTTTCAAAAGCCTTCGAAGATATAGTAAAAGACGCGATAAAGATCAATCACAAACCACCAAATCTACTTCATACAGATAAGGGTTTTAGAGTTTAAAAATAAAGAATTTAACGAAGTTTTGAGAAAATACAACATTAAGATTTATCATACTGAAAACGAAGAGAAATCAAGTATTGTAGAGAGATATAACAGAACTCAAAATGAAAGAATGAAGGTTCTTTTTGAGATTAATAAAAACTTTAAATGGATCGATATTCTTCAAGAAATCGTAAAGAAATATAACGATACTGTTCATAGCACAATCAAAATGAAGCCTAAAGACGTAGATAAAGATGCAGAAAAAGAGTTATTAGAGTCGGTTTTTAAGTATGTTCCACCAGAAATTCACACGAAAACTAAATTTAAAGTCAATGATCATGTAAGAATTGTTAGTAAAAAACAAACATTTTCGAACAAATATAAGAACAATTGGTCAAGAGAAATCTTTGTAATTTATCAAATTAATAACACAGATCCTGTAACTTATAGTATAAAAGATTTAAATAATGAAGAAATAACCGGAAAATTTCTATGAATATGAATTGAGAAAGTCAAAGCTGTAATTTTTTCTATATAAATGGAGTCTCAAAAGAAATGTACACAGTGTCAAGAATTTAAAGATTTTGAAGCTTTTTATAAAAATAAGAATAAAAAAGAAGGATTAGGGTCTATGTGTAAGGATTGCCGTAGTAAATATGAGAGAGAATTATACGAAAAAATAGAAAAATTAACGTTAGAAGAGAAAAAATGTTGCGTTTGTAAAGAAATTAAGAATATTTCAGAATTTCACAACTGGCATTATAGTAAAGATAAAAAACAAGCTTTTTGTAAGGATTGTGCTATAAGAATTTTCCGAGAAAGTCAAAATAAACCGACTCATTGCGAATGTGGAAGAGTTCTTCAATGGTTACCTAGTTATGCTAAACATTTACAAACAAAATATCATAAGTCAAGAGTTTTTAATAAAATTTAGTAACATTTTCATCGTGTAATAATTTTTTCTATATAAATGGAGTCTCAAAAGAAATGTACAAAGTGTCAAGCATTTTATAAGGAAAAGAATAGAAAAGACTGTTATTGTAAGGAATTATATGATAAAATGAACAAATTAACTTTAGAAGAGAAAAAGTGTTACTTTTGTAAAGAAATTAAAAATATTTCTGAATTTAATAACTGGCAGTATAGTAAAGATAGAAAAGATGCTTTTTGCAAAGATTGTGCTAAAAAAAATTTTCAGCGAAAGTTATAAAAACGAAATGCCTTGTGAATATGAAAAAAAATTCTACGATGGTTACCTAGTTATGCTAAACATTTACAAACAAAATATAATAAATCGAGAGTTTTTAGTAAAATTTAGAAACATTTTCATCGTGTAATTTAGATATTCTATAAATCAGTCGAGATTCTGCCATATTTGTAGTAAAATGATTTCCGTTGTATAAAATATTCAAAGATTCTTTCATTTGGTTGTAGAGATTTATACTATTTGGATCTCCTTGTCTTAATAAAATTTCCATTTCTGGGTAATCAATTTCAAGTTCTTTCAATCTTTTCGGTATTTCTCTCTTTTGAGCTCTGATAACGTAATAAGGATATTCCCACATGTGATTCTTCTTAATTAATACAAAAACATGGTGTTTTTTCTTAGCAAAATCTTTACAAACAAGGTCTGGTTTCATTAAGTCAATTTTTACACTTTGTTTTGCGATTATTTCCGTTTTTATTTCATCTTTAATTTGCAAGTGTTTAACTTCGTCCTCTAAATATTTAATCTTGTTTTCAAGTTTGTACTCACCAAATTTACGAATACTTGGCAAAACTTCTTTTGTAACCCACTTTTTAAACAATTTCGATTCTGGCTTATTAGATCTCAAAATTAAAGAATATAAACCAGATTCATTAACGAAAATAGTATGTTTTTGAATATTTTCTCGGGGTCTATGGGATAGACTCCTGTAATTTATACATTCAAAAGTTGTTTTATCGTCATTATCGACATTATTTATGATAGCTTGTCTCGTATTTTCATATTCTAATACTTCTGCAACATCTTTAGCCTTAAACCAGATCTCATTATTTTCGTCAACAATCGTTACAATGTCTTTATTATTGAATGTAAGTTGATTATTGAGTAGGTCTACAACTGACTCCATTTAGATAGAAAGAAATTTAACTAGTTACTTGCAATCTTAAATAAATTGTTGTTTTACTCTCATTTTTCAATAGATTTCCTTCAGAGTCTTGAATAGTCAGAACGATTTTTTTGAATTCTTGTAATATTTTTTCTAATAGGAATATAATCGATTTCATTTGGTTTTTCACTGATTTTTGATCCATAAGCAACATTTGGGAAAAAAGTGTACAAAATTTCAGATTCTTTGTGTAAATGTTCGGTATGATTTTCAAAACTAGGTTCAACGAGATTGCAGTGCACTTCAATTACATCGAAAGGTATAATTTTGGCGTTTTATTTCCTAAATATATCTGATTTGGCTCAATAGTTTCTTGAACAAACCCTAATAAATCTACAATAATTGCTGAAAACATTATTCTTACTGGTGATTTTATTTGAATTTTATTAGAGAGATAATTTTTTTGCATTTCCAACTTGTTTTCGTCAAAGTTTAAAGATTTATCTGATTGTTTGAATGTTTTTAGATAATTTTTAAGGGAATTTTTTATTTGATCGAAGGTATAATATCCTTTGTTTAAACCATAATATTTTGTTATGTTCTTCTCACTAAATCCTATACAATAAGGAGAACTTTCACTAATATTTATTACAAAATTGTCAGAATAAAAACCGCTTAAACCGATAAAATAATTTGATTCTTCCTCTAAGTGTATAGGATGTTCCAAGTTTAAAAATAATTGAGAGCTTTCTGAAGTCAACTTGAACAGCTTCATTTTCGCTATTTAAATGGAGAAATTTTTAAAGCAAAAAGATCAGATAAAACTTCAAACGTTTGAAGAAAATAAGAAAGATCAACCAATCAGATTGTTAATTGTTGGTTCAAGTGGATGTGGAAAAACAACTTTTATTATTGAATTTTATCTACAATAGGTTGATTCCTTATTCCAATTTATACGTCTTTAGCAAGTCTTTGGAACAAGACGCATATAAAAAATTACAAGAAAGATTTGAAAATATTGAGAAGAACTTAAGTAAGAAAATATCATATTTTTATAATGCTTCCGAGGACATAGTTCCATTAAGCGAATGTAAACCGAATTCTTTAATCGTTTTTGATGATTGTATTTTGGAAAATCAAGACGTTATCAAGGAATATTTCGTAATGTCTCGTCACAAAAAATATATCCTGTATCTATCTTTCTCAATGCTTTTCAAAGGTTGATAAACAAGTTATAAGAAATAATCTGAATATGTTGTGTATTTTTTAAGCAAGATGATCACTATTCGAGAAAGATTTATAACAATTATGTGGGATCTGATATGAGTTTTAACCAATTTAATGAGCTATGTGATAAAATTTGGAAGGAAGACTACGGATTTTTAACTATTAATCTAACTTTGAAGCCTAAAAATGGTAAATATTTGAATAAATTTTCTAATATAAATGCTGCTCAGTGGTCTACTTGATAAAATATTTGTTATAATTATTTTTACATTATCTTTACTTTTTATTTACATTATGAAAACAGCTGAAAAACGGTAAATCTGTTCACGTTCCACGTTCACGTTCATGTTTCACGTTCGTGTTTACGTTTCACGTTCGTGTTTCACGTTCATGTTTTACGTTTCGTGTTCACGTTTTTACGTTTCGTGTTCACGTTTTTACGTTCCACGTTCACGTTTTACGTTTCGTGTTCACGTTTTTACGTTCCACGTTCACGTTTTACGTTTCGTGTTCACGTTTTACGTTCCACGTTCACGTTTCAAAATTTTTCTAATTAAATGGTGAACGTAACTTCTGAAGAAGCGAAAAAACTTGATCAAATCGAAAAGAAATTAATCAAAGAATTTAAAGAACAGATTCGAATTGATGAAAAAGAACAAGAATTTATTCAAAAAATCAATCAACCTGTAACTTCTGCAATTAAAAATGTTGAAGGTAAAATTGAAAACGTTTTAAGCGATAATCAAAATTTGATGAATTTGGTTCCAGTTGTACGACAATTTGCCGATATTTCAATTCCAGAATCTGAAGTGGAAGAGTTTGAATTGCCAAAATTACCATCTTCAACACCATTTAGACCTCGAATCATTGAAGACTCTACCATAGTTGAACCAATAAGTCCTGGAACAACGGATATAATAATTGGTGAAATTGGTAAAAAATTCCTTCCTAGAGTAAAAGATGATAAATTTGGTTTGTATTGGGATAAAAAAAAGAAAAGTTTTATGATTGGAAATTTACCCGTTAATTTTGAGCATAATGATATCATTATTAATGAAAAAACATATGAAGGAACTCAAGGTTTATGGAGATTATTAACAGACTATGACGCTCCAAAAGATAATTTATATTCTGAAGAAGATTTGAAAAAGTATACAGAAATGTTATGGGAATCTGACTCAATTTACAAAAATAATGATCCATCTACTAAGAAGCCTAAGTCAAGTAGAGGTAAAAAATATATTAAATTAATTAAACCAATTTGGGAAAAACGAATCGAAGGATCTGGTATAAGAAAATACAGTGATAATAAGATTGAGTACAGATATATCGACGATTTGACAAAACTCGATGGAATTATTAATTATATTTATGCTCAAGAAAAGGCTGGAAACAACAATTTTTTGAACGAAAAGAAAGCGATTAAAGATTTTATTTCGAACAAACTTGATGAAATGATTGAAAAACCTGATGGAATTAAATATTTAAAACGAGTTTTGCCGGCAATAAGTTCATCTATGATTGAAGGTAGCGGACTTTTGAATGATTTTATCAACAATTTACCTTTTGAATTACACGTACCAACTTATCAGTATCTAGGGCCTGGCACAAAACTCGAAAAAAGACTAAAAAGAGGAGATACTGGTATAAATAAATTAGATCAAGCTGCTATGGAACACGATATTTTTTATGCAAAACATAGAGACACAAATTCCAGACATATCGCAGATAAAGTTTTGCAAGATAAGGCAATGGATAGATTTTTATCAAAAGATGCTAGTTTAGGTGAAAGATTTGTTGCGCTTCCAACAGCTGGAACAATGTTTTTGAAGAGAGAAAACTAGGAATGGGAATCGAAGAGAACTTGAAATTTTAACTATATAAATGGAGGTGAACATAAATTTCAGCAAAAATCAGAAAGAAAAAATAAAATCCGCTTTTAAGAAGAAAATACCCGTTAGTATTCAATTTAAAATAGATCAACTAAAAAATGGCGAAGATAAGATATTTTTAACAATTAATAGACAATACAATAAACTCGAAAAACATAAGAAAAACAATAAAGGAACCAGAATAGAATTTTCTTATAATCAGTTGAAAGAACTCAAAAATGGTGGACTTTTGAAAGATTTATTAGATTTTGGAGAAAATATTCCAGTTGTTAAAAATGTTGTTCCTTATGTTCGTAAAGCTGCTCCAATCGTTAAAAAAGATGTGATTCCTATTGTTCGAAACATTTTAAATTGGTTAGATAAAGAGTTGGAAGATGTTACAGGATCTGGATTAGATAAGAAAACTTTGAATTACGTGAAATCAAACATTGAAAAAAAAATTTAAACCTTTAACATTCGGGGAATTGGAAGAAATCTGTAAAAACATTAAACATTTTAGAGGAATTTTTATGAGAGATACATTACCTGAAAAAGTTAAGAAATTTGAATGTGGAATTGTGAATTTAGACTCGATTATGGGAAATGGAACACATTGGATTTGTTATTATAAAAATGATAAGAATGCATATTATTTTGATTCGTATGGAAGAATTGAGGACAAACCACCGAGAGAATTGATCCAATATTTAAAAAAATCAAACGTTTATTATAACGATTCTCAAATTCAAGACTACAAAGATCCCCCAATTTGTGGTCATTTATGTGTTTTTGTTTTGAATGAACTGAGTAATGGTAAAGATTTTAAAGAAGTTGTTAACAAATTATTGCTTAATAAATATGGATTCACAAAATATTTTTGACGTATTTGGTACACAAATTATTCAAAATGTAGATAATAGTTTCAATTTTGATAGTTTGAGAAATGAGTTTGATAACAAGTTAGAAAATTTATTACAAAACCCTTCCAGATTCAGATATGTTTGCTGTCGAGATTGAAGATTTTAAAGCAGAATATGATAACAAACTTGCAAATTTCATGAGTTCAAATGAAGTTGCTGATAAAATAAAAACATTGGAAAAAGAAGTTGATGATGGTGTAAAAAAATTATTTACCAATTTAATGTCTCATATCGAAAAAGCTGATAAAATTACTGAAGCGATCAAAGTTGAAAAGAATTATGTTAGTTTGGCTAATAAGAAAAGAATTGTCGGTGTTCGACCTGGTATTGACAAACATGATGTTGTTGTTAAAGAGCAAATTTTGAAACCTCTAAAATTATCAGAAAACATCAATATTGTTGATTTACATGATCCGAATGTTAAAAATGCCTTAGATTTTAAAGGAAAAAGACTTAGCAGCGTTAGTAAAGGAATTTATCCGTTTGATGTTATCGTAAAAGATCAATTCGAAGATCATATTAAAATGTTTAATGAACTAAAACAAAATTATGAGAATCATAAACAGCATGTTAAAGATTTTACAACAGAAGTCTATGACAAGTTAGAAGCCAGAAAATGGAAGATCAGTAGACGATGTTGGTGAATTACTTGATAAAGTAAATAAACTAGAAGAAAACTTTAATACATATAAAAATAATGTTAATGAATTAGTTAGTGAAGCAGTTACAAAAATTCTGGAAAATTTTGATACACGTTTCAATGAGAAAGTAAACTTTTTTGAAAATTTTGGTACACGTTTCAATGAGAAAGTAACACATAATAATGAATTACTTAAAAGAATAGATGATCAATACTCTTTATATCTCGATAAAGTAAATAAACTAGAAGAAAACTTTAATAAATTTAAAGAAGATGTTAATAAATCTTTTGAAAACATTGATAACAGATTTAATAGATTAGGCGGTTATGATGATTCATTTTAAATTTTCCCTAAATAAATGGCGCTCATATATTGTGTGAGATGTAAAGAAAAAACTGCAACAAATGATATAAAATACTATGCAAACATCAATGGAGTTAAGAGAATTTCTGGAAAATGTGCTGAATGTAACTCAAGAAAGAGCCAATTTATAAAAACTTGATTTGAATTTTTTTCCTAATAAATAGAGATGGCGGGACATTACAGTGCTTTCGATCTTTTTATCATGCAACACGAAAGAGATTTGAAAAAAGAACATTGGGATGACATTTCTCAAAAATATGAATTATCCGAAGATATGATGAGATTATACGTAAACAAATTGAATTGGTATAACATTGCAAAATATCAAACTCTGTCCCCAGAGTTCATTCAAGAAAATATACATTATCAATTAAAAGATCATATGTCTGTACTTTGTCTCTATCAACACTTGAGTATAAAGTTTTAGGATGAAAATAAAGATACAGTTGATTGGAACAATATTATAGATAGCGGTTACTATCCTGTGCAAATTTTATTGAAATATGTGACCGAGATCGCAAAATTTAAGGAAGAGAATCCTGAATATGACGAAGTAGATCATTAAAAATGACTCTAATCTTTTTAATTATTTTACTAAAATTTATATCTTTTCTTATTAAAACGTACATTAGATCGATGAAAAAATGATATCTTTCTTATACATGATGTTTAAAATTTCTAAATTTTCTCTTATTAAATGGCGGACTACAGAAAATATGCTAGTGATATTGAAAGGGCGGAGTTTAAAAATTTCTATCCAATTAGTAAACAACATTTGAATGAACCGAATAAAAGAACTGAGTTTAATATTGATTTTGGAGATAACTTTTGCTCGTCTAACTTCCAGTTTTATATTTCTGGAACTTTAACAAAACAAGATGGTCAAGCATATCTTGGAACTGATAATGTTAGATTAATCGATAATTTTATACCGTTTTTATTTTCTAAGATTGAAGTAAGAAAACACAATAAATTGATAGAAGTCGAAAACTGTGGCCAATTAAGCACAATTAAAGGAACTATTTCGTATTCAAAAAGTGATGTTATTTCTCAAACTTCTAATGGCTTTGAATCAGATTTTAAATTTGGTGTTTTTGAAGCAGCTGGAAATTTATCTCATTTTGGATTAGGATTTTTTGAAAATGTTACTATTCCGATCTATAAAGGAGGATTTTATCTAAGTTTTATAAGAGCAGAAGACGATGATGTGATTCTGAAGACTGCAACTGGAAATGTTATGCCTGTTGATGGAAAAATAACAATTACAGATTTTTTTATTAGAGTTCCAATGATTGATTATAAAACCACGAGTAAAATTAGGTTGATTGATGAAATTACAAAAAGTCAAAACATTATGTTTAATTTTCTAGATTGGCAATGTATTGAACAAAAAGGTATTTCCGGAACAACTTATTCGTTCGATATCACAAATATTTATAGAAATATCTTCAATCCCAAGTTCGTTATCATAGGTTTTCAAACAGATAGACAGAATAATCAAGAGAAAAATCCTTCAAAGTTTGATAGTTTGAATGTAAAAAATATCAGAGTAAAATTGAACGGTTCTTATTATCCAGATGAATTACAAAACTTAAACATTTCAGGAGGTCTTTTCAGAATCATGTATCAGATGTATCAAGATTTTAAGAAAGTTTACTGTAATAATAAGGAAATGTATTACAATCCTAAAGAATTTTTAGCGAATAGACCTATTTATGTCATTGATACAACAAAGAGTTTGACAAATATTTCTGGTTCAAAGAACGATATAATTATCAATATGGATTTTCAAAATGCTGTTACAAACGCGATTTGTTATGTTGTTGTGGTTTCTGAGAAATTTTTAGCCTATGATGTGATTAAGAACGATATTAAAGAAATTCAGTAAAAATCATCGTATTTTCTATATTATTCATCGGAATATTTTAAAACTTTACAGAATTGTTAAAGACATTGGTAAAAGTATACATTTTAAATTACATAACAAAATTTTGAAAAATAGGGATGATATTAGGAAAAAACTATTCCTAGGTCATGGACCGGAAGTGATGATTTAAAAAAATACTTTAATATTTACTGATCCTATATACCAAATTTCATCAAAAAAGCTCTAATAGTTCTCGAGATATAAGAGTTTTAAGATAAGGGATGATTGGGGTAGATTTTGAAAATTTTGTTATTTTCATGAAATTTTAAGTTGAACTCGCTTGTTTTTGAAGTTTCAGATTTTTCCGATAAAATTTTTTATTTTTCTTTGAATATTAAGAAATAGGGGATGATTTCACCCTTATGGATAAGTTAAGTCGAAAGAGTTAAGCATTTGCTATATGTGTACCAAATTTCATCAAAATCTGTTAAGTAGTTTTTGAGATACAAGTTTGGAAAGATTTGCTCATTTCATATACATTCACAAGTATAATACTTTTATAATATACATTGAAAACAATAACTATTGACTATCTATTATTATGGGAAATTTCATTTTAGCATGTTGGTACTACTGCTTGTACGAGGGTCGTCCAGAAAGTAAAGAACGTTTTGTTATAAGTCAATAAAAACAAAAGATAAGAGCATGAAAATTTATTTATAAATACTTATAAACTTACTCTATTTTTTTACAAAATCGCCGGAACTGTCAAGGCACTTGTTGTAGCGTGGCACCAGTTTTTCTATACCGACGTTATACTGTTCTGCCGCCAAGGAATGAAGCCACGATTTTACTCCTTCTTTGAGGTCTTCGTCACCCAAAAAGTTTTTTCCGCCTAAAAACACTTTCAACTTTGGAAACAAGTGATAGTCACTCGGAGCCAGATCTGGACTATACGGAGGGTGTCCAAAGATTTGCCATTTGAAAGAATTGAGTTCTGCTTTGGTTCGTGCACTGCAATGAGGCCGAGCATTGTCGTGGATCAGCACCACTTTCGACGACAGCATTCCGCGTCGTTTGTTCTGAATAGCGCGGCGAAGCCGATGCAAGGTCTCGATGTAGGCCTCTGAGTTGATTGTTTCGCCTCTCGGCATGAACTCCACATGGATTAGGCCTTTTCGGTCCCAAAAAACTGTTTCCATCAATTTCCTGGTGTTCAAATTTGGTTTTTCTTTCCTGTTTTTTGTTGGTGAATTCGAGTGATGCCATTCCATTGACTGGAGCTTTGTCACCGTAAACTGCCTTAATTTGCCTATAAATTTCAATAGGTCGAACATTCTGTGCATTCAGAAACCGTATCACACTACGCAGTTCACACTTGGCGGGATTTTCAATTAACGCCGCCATTTTAAACTTTCACAGGAGACGCAAACGTGACCTCACGGTACCGCTACTCAGCTCACACTGAGGCAGAAGGTGTGGCTAACGAACAAGCTATCTACCGCGGTGGTGGGTGAACTGCGCCGCCCGTGATGCGCAATCGTTCTTTACTTTCTGGACGACCCTCGTAATATACGTAATTTTCCTTGTAGATGAAACAGCAATACTGGGCGTTGGCTATCTGAGTGATAAGTGTTGTATTTTGTTTAACATACCATTTATTATGGAATTAGAAGGTGAAATCGAAGAAGCTCAAATAGTGTATGAAGGAGTAAAAGATTTCTACAAACAATTTCGCTGAACTAAAAAGTTATCATGAGAAATCGTTGAAAATAATTAATGTACTTGAGAACAAATCACTACAAGAAGTTGAAAGGTTGAAGGTTAGTATTACTTTACCTAAAAAACCTAAATGGGACCTAAAGAGTATTTTAAACTTCAAATTAATGAAAGAAAAACCAATAAAATCAAACGAACAAATACATCTTTCACTATTGAAACTTTTGTCTCCAGATGATAAAATAACAAAATTAATTTTGCCGAATGAAAAAAACATGTTGGAGATTCATACTTTTTTGTCTAGCTATAATATAACAATTAAACGACATTCTGCAAGAACTTTTCATGTAAATTCTGAATTTGGTTATTTTTTACAAATTTACTATAATTCTTACAAGGAACAAGAACCATGGAAAACATTTATCAAGAAACATTTTGGTATAAACGAAGGATATGGAAGGAGATTACGAATAATTGGAAGACTAGTGAATCAATATCCTAAATTAAAATTGCTATCAATTTCAACTGTACGTTTTTGGAGAATTCATAAGGATGTTACAAATATGTTGAAAGAAAAAGAGTATGAAGAATTTTGGAAGAAAGAGTGATGAACATTGTGAGAGTTTGTTTCACTAACTATGACGTAGGCGTTACCACTAGGAACGCGGTGACCTCGACTGTTTGTTTCACTAACTATGACGTAGGCGTTACCACTAGGAACGCGGTGACCTCGACTAACTTCATAATAATTTCATGACGTATGCGTTACCACTAGGAACGCTGAGACCTTGAGTTTGTTTCCTAACTGAAAATAAATCAATATTCTTCCATATGAGAGTTACTTTTTTTCTCCCATTCCCATATGTTTTTTTCAGCTTTGATCATCAGCAGCTGTTTGGAAAGAAGAAAAACATGTTAGTTCAGTAATGTGTGGTTACTTTTTTTTGTCCAGATGTTTCTTTTCAGTTGTGCTCTAAAACTTGCAGTCCCTCCCCACGTCATAGTACTGTTTTGATAACCATAGTTGGTGTCTTTCTTCATAGGAATCACATGGAATATTATCTACAGTAATACCTTTTGTTTCACACAAAATGTGGCTATATTCTATAAGAAAAATTCTATAATGCTCTTTAATGAATTGTGTTGATAAATCTTGATACTTACAAAAATTCCTAAGAAATTCATCAATTAAGTCTTGATTATCTTGAAAGGACGTATAATATGGGAAAAATTTCATAAAAAAAACGATGAAAACTCTCTGTTTGTTTATTTTTTACTTTCTTTTCAATATCTTTCGTAATTATATTAAATATATAATCCCTTATTTTTTTCGTTTTTTGTGTGTACACGTGTGCAGTTTTCGTTCTTTCTGCAAAAGACTCTACAAGTTCTTTTAATTCTGTTTCATTTAAGGAAAGTATCGAAGACGGTATCAACTGTTGTTGAAAATAAACCGGCAATTCACTGAATTCATCTTTGTTGCACTGTTTTAATGCTAGAAATTGTAGAGACTTTGGTGAGTTCATGTTGTTTGGTGACTATTTAGTAGAAAAGTTTTTTATTAAAGTATGTTTTTAGTAAAAATGTTTTAAATTGATTAAATTTTATTAAGATTTCGAAGATTTTTCCTTTATTCGTAGCAGATTTGACAACATTTTACAAATCAGATTAGTTTCCAACAGCTTAAGAAAGTAGAAGCAAACAGCTATAGATTTGGTTAATTTTTCATTCCTCAGAGTAGATAGTAATGTGCCGATCCTGGATCGCTTTTGGAGACGAACGACTGTAGATTCGGTTAATTTTTCATTGAGATTTGCTGTGTTATTTCTCAGCTTCCTTTATGGTACATTGAACAGTATTTTACATTGCTTTTCGGTCGGCTCCGAAAGTGCGCCAGGAACCCCATATTATTATCTACTTATATATATATATATATATATATATATATATATATATATATATATATATATATATATATGGATATATATACTCTGGAGAGCAGAGTCCAGGTAGACGATAACGCCACAGGCTTGATTGTCAGGTCTCGGTTGGAACAGCATGCTGTAACCTGCGATGTTGTAATTGACCTCCTCTCCGTTCTTGATCCATACTTCAGTTAAGATAATAATTTTATAACTATAGTTTAGTGAGTTTAAATAAACTTTGGGTTCATTGTAGTGTTTTCTCATACTTCTAATATTCAAACAAAATATTTTAAAGTCATTAAATACATTACTGTGGCCCATGACCAATACACAATTACAACGATGTCTGACTGCCTGTTAGCCTTATCCACATCACACATCAGGTACCCTCGTCACCAACCCATCAATTTTCAACCCCAATTTAGCCAAATCGTCCATTGTTGATATTCTGGTTTTCTTATCATCGTCCAATTTTTCCCCCATATTTTTCCCTCAACAACCCATACATTTTTTAAAACCGATTTCTTTGAGTTTTTTTTCCATTGAAAAGCAGGTGTTTATTATACGATGTTAAGTGTTCATTGATATAAACGTTGGTCATGGGCACTCCCTGAACGAAATCAGAAGACTTAATGCCTCTGTTCTTTGATGCAATTTTGCATTTTTCAAAACTGCATCTCTCTTTTGCCGGTTAGAGAACTGCACAATGATAGGCCTTGGTCCTCTGAGATTTTTTACAGGTATTCTATGTATGGCTTGAATATCGTTATCAAATTCAACAGACTCCTCCACCAGACCAGCAACCTTCTGAACAATGGAAGTCATCTGTTCACCATCTACCTCTGGGATCCCCTCAATTTGCAGGTTCCTATTACGGTTGTACTGCTGCAGCTCTTCAAATTGAGTTTTAATTGTAGCCAATTCTCTCTTAAAGTTTAAATTTTGAGTCTCAATAGACAAATTTGATGTTTCAATAGATTTAACTGTCAACTTGAGTTCTTTCACCACACTGTCATAATCATCAATCGTATTTGAAAAATATTGTAAAGAGGTTTGAAAGTCATCAAGTCTTGTTTTATAACGGGCTTCAAATTCTGAAATTTGTTTTTTCATTGTATCCTCCATTTTTTTGAGGAATTCATTCTGCATTTTTGTAATAATATCCTGTGAAACGGTTTCTTTCGATTTGCTCGACTTACTTGCACCAATACAGCCCTTGCACATCCATCCACCTCGTCTGGTATCACCCATGCGGTTCCAGTTTTTCTCAAGAATATCAGCACATTCCAGGTGTAGTCTAATGTCACACGAGGAACATACAGCAAACGAAAGCGGTTCACTAGGCAAGGGATCACTACACGACGCGCAATCACTCATTTCGAAGCGACAGAAGACGGAGCAACAAGGAAAGACGTCTGTACCGTTCGGCTGCCACGACACAACTGGCAGCCTTTGTGTGTGTGTGTGTGTGTGCGCGCGCGCGCGCATGCGCAAATTTTATACAAAACTAGATATTTTTTTGCTTATATTTATATGTTTTTTTATATTGATGAATACTACTACCCACAGAAGTTTGTTACAAACTTTTGTGAACGCCCTTTAAATAACGTAGTAAAATTAGTCTTAATTATGTTTCATCACTACCTGAATATTATTGAAAAGTTTTATGTTATGTTTTTTTTTCCAGTGGCAGAATACAATTTCTTAGGTGTGTATTTAGAAAGACAATACGTATATGCGAAAAAAGATGACCAGCTATTTTCTTTCATCAAGGATGCGAACATCGCATTTTCAGTGAAAAATTGCAGCATGAGCGTCAGTGATGAAGACGCAACACTCTTATTGTTTCTCATATGTCTAAGATTAATAATGATTATTATCTACATTATCTTATATAATTATATTGTTATCCAGTTATAAAAAAATCTCTCAGATGAGATCCGGTTTTTGAGCATGTTGCAACCTTTTTTTAATGATACGTAAAAATACTAAAGCGTATATATATATATATATATATATATATATATATATATATATATATATATATATGGATATATATACTCTGGAGAGCAGAGTCCAGGTAGACGATAACGCCACAGGCTTGATTGTCAGGTCTCGGTTGGAACAGCATGCTGTAACCTGCGATGTTGTAATTGACCTCCTCTCCGTTCTTGATCCATACTTCAGTTAAGATAATAATTTTATAACTATAGTTCAGTGAGTTTAAATAAACTTTGGGTTCATTGTAGTGTTTTCTCATACTTCTAATATTCAAACAAAATATTTTAAAGTCATTAAATACATTACTGTGGGCCATGACCAATACACAATTACAACGATGTCTGACTGTCTGTTAGCCTTATCCACATCACACATCAGGTACCCTCGTCACCAACCCATCAATTTTCAACCCCAATTTAGCCAAATCGTCCATTGTTGATATTCTGGTTTTCTTATCATCGTCCAATTTTTCCCCCATATTTTTCCCTCAACAACCCATACATTTTTAAAACCGATTTTCTGTACCGTTCGGCTGCCACGACACAACTGGCAGCCTTTGTGTGTGTGTGTGTGTGTGTGTGTGGTGTGTGTGTGTGTGTGTGTGTGTGTGTGTGTGTGTGTGTGTGTGTGCGCGCGCGCGCGCGCGTGCGTGCGCGCAAATTTTATACGAAACTAGATATTTTTTTACTTATATTTATATGTTTTTTTTATATTTAAATAAAGTAGTAAAATTAGTCTTAATTATGTTTCATCACTACCTGAATATTATTTAAAAGTTTTATGTTATGTTTTTTTTCCCAGTGGCAGAATACAATTTCTTAGGTGTGTATTTAGAAAGGCAATACGTATATGCGTAAAAGATGACCAGCTATTTTCTTTCATCAAGGATGACAACATCGCATTTTCAGTGAAAAATTGCAGCATGAGCGTCAGTGATGAAGACGCAACACTCTTATTGTTTGTCAATGGGAATCATAACAAGAAATGTACGTCTTAAAAATATTTCTTATATTTTATAAATACAACTGTTACCAGACTTTAAATCTAGTTCAATAATATACACGTATAATAAACAAAATATTTACATATAATACTTATACAAAGTATTTATACTTATATCAGATGTTAGGACTAAACTCGGCACAGACGCAGCGCCTTCATGCCTTCAACTTAGCCCGGTGGCTAGGAGTTGACTGATTGACCCTGTTTCGTTTTAATGCGCTTGTTTGGGACGGAGGGGCGTTGAGACAACGATCAGTTGAGTAAACGCCCTAGAATGTCTTATTTGAGGTTAGATGCATTATAGGGTCTTTGCGTCAACGACCCCTTAATGCATATATTTCAACTTATTCTGAAACTAGGTTGTTGATTCTACGAACCTTTTTCTACTTTTCAACTTTTAATTTATATTTGGGCCGTTGATACAAAGATCCGTAGTGTAAACGGCCCAATTTAATGAATTAGATAAAAAATATGGAAAAAGGGTCGTTGTGTCAACGAACCCATTTGTAGTTCTATCCTTATATTCTGTATATGGGTCGTTGTGACAAAGAACCTTTTGATTGAACTTTTAGTTTTCTTAGTAAATCGGGTCGTTGTCACAACGCTTCGTAGAGTAAAAGACCCTCTGTTATTTGTTATTTTTTCAGAAAGGGTCGTTGAGTCAACGATTAGTAGTGTAAAAGACCCAACACTAATATTGCAAATATAAAAATAGGGTCGTTGAGACAATGATTCGTAGAGTAAAAGAGCTGCCCCCATCCAGCTCACTAATAAGTGACAGTGTCAAGCTTTGTGGCGCGGCGGCAGTCAGCCCCTACCCTCTTATAACGGCTTCTCCCACTCCGTACCACACCAAACCCCTGTCGCGCTTCTCAGGGCCCGTATGGAATCTCTCGATCTGTACAACGGGCAGTGTTGCCAGAGGTACGATAATTATCGTAAAAGTACGATAATTTCATGCACTGGTACGATATACGATAGTTAACTATTATAGTACTGCGAAAGTACGATAATTTATATAAAAAGTTTTAATCTTAAAAAAATTATCGTTTAATAACAAATTATTCAAGATCTATACTAAGCTTTAGTAAAATATTATTTCCCCTTTATCTCTGTTAAAGAATTTGCATAATACTCTAAACCAGTTCTTACTCTATGTAAACACAAAATAAACGTGTTCAAAACCTTGATGTTAAGGTTCGGTTCGCGTAGTCTGGGAACTACCACTAAGCCGGTGTCGGTAGTCAAGTTGAACATCAGTCTCTCAAGTCTCTGCGTCTGTCCCGTGCATTACGGTTGTGACTGTTACAGTAGTCTTCGTGTACATTGTTAGTGCTGTTAGTGTTTATGAGCAAGTGTTATTTTGATTAGATCTCGTTATCTTCATCTGCAGCAAGGTATCTGATAGGATTTAGTGAACTTTACATGCAGCCTAGGCTGTTATAAATAGCATAATATACCTAATACCCAAATAAAAATACAAATTATAGTCTTGTTGAATTTTGTAGAGGCAATAATTACAATGAGTTCAAGTGAAGATGATGTTCCCTCGTCTAAAAGTGTTCGTCCCAGTATAACCAAACATAAACAACAAAAGTACCGCTCCCAGTGGGAAAATGATGACCGATTTAAGAAATGGTTAGAGGCAGACAAAACTCATGCTTTTAAAGCTCGTTGTAGACTATGTAACGTATTCATGAATGCCGAATTAATAGTTCTTAAAAATCATGATAAGAGTAAAAAACGCCAAGAATTGATGTTGAATTTAAAACATAAATCCCAACCTAAAATAACTGCTTTAGGGTTTGTTAAAAAAAAATGCCGCAAAATGTTAAGTCCCAAACTGTTGAAATTAAACTTGCAGGATTCTTTGCTGGACATGATATATCATTCAATGTAGCTGACCACTTAATAGATTTATTAAAAAAGTCAATTGATGATTCTGAAACTTTAAAAAATATATCACTAAAAAGAACAAAATGCAATGCTGTTGTAAGAAACGTGATTGGCAATACTTTCAAAGAACAGTTGATTGAAAAATTAAAATGTTTGAAGAATGGTTTACATCACACCTCCTTCCAGAATTAAAGAAAAAAGAGGGGAAAAAGGTAGTAATAAGGGACAATTTAAGCTCTCATTTAAGCATCAATGTACTTCAACTATGTCAGCAGAATAACATATCTTTTGTTTGCTTACCACCAAATTCAAGCCACTTAACTCAGCCTCTATATGTGGCATATTTCAGACCATTAAAAATTAAATGGAAGCAAACAATGGAACAATGGAAACAAACCGAAAGTGGAAAAAATGTTGCATTTCTGCCTAAAGACTTATTTCCTAGGCTTTTAAAAAAGACATTGGATTCACTTGAGGAAAACACTTCAACAAACATAATATCTGGGTTTAGAAAGTCAGGAATTTATCCACTTAACAAAGATGAGATATTAAAACGCCTCCCATCAAAAATTGCATCAGCTGACTTAGAACTTGTTGGAGAATCTTTTCTATCTCATCTAGAAAAGAAAAGGAGTGAAATTGTGACACCCCGAAGCTCTAGAAAAAAGAAACTAAATGTACCAGCTGGCCAAAGCATCACTGAACAAGACTTGATCCAACAACAAGAAGAAAAAATTCCAAAATAAAAACCAAAACAAAAGAAAAAAAGAAATACGAAGAAGAATAAATGTGGGGATTTTTTTGTCATCTGATGAAGAATGTGACACTTATAGTATTGTTTCATCTGGGCACAGTGATTTGATATTTAGTTCGGATGAGGAAGTGTATGTATCACAACCCACAAAGACTCGCAAACGAGAAAAGTGTGAACTAATACCCCAATCCTCTGGCTTAGGCAGTAAAACTCACAACAGTTCTGTTGTAGAAAATGAGCCAATGGAATCAACTTTACAAACAACTCTGGAAACTCACTCTGTAAAGGACGCTGTAGAAGAAGGAAATTTTGTAGTGGTTACCTGGAATGGAAAACAATTTCCAGGACTCGTTATGAGTGTACTAGACACTGGTGCTATTGTGGATTGTGTGCAGCCTACACCAAGGTATTGGAAGTGGCCCAATGAAAAAGACTTGCTTTTCTATAAATGGTCTGACATTGTACAACTGATTAATCCTCCAAAATTGCTGAAAAGAGGACTTTTTTCTGTAAATATGCCATAAATAACAGACTTACATTACATGATATACCATATACTTAATGTTACCTACTTATATTAAGACTGATATTGTTTCACTTTCTTTTTCCTTTAATGTTTTTTAACCATTTTTTAAGTCAAGCTTAAGTCAATTTTTACTTTGCTTTTTGTAAAACATGTGAAAAGCTAGTGAAAAATAAAAATAAATAAAGTCTGATTATTTACAATGACATGAGAGAACTTTTTTATTCAAACCAGGGTGTTACATTGCTCCAACTATGATTTACAGTATTGTGAGATAGGGATATATGAAGTGGGACAAAGTTATCCTAACCAGTGTCTTACTTTGGCCCAAGATAAAAATAAATAAATTTAATAAATCAACTATAAAAAATGTATTTTTAATATAACAATCTTTTAGAGAAAGTTTTGAACTATTAAAAATTAGCCTTCAAACTTGAGTACTTGTCAATTGTTATGTTCCAGTACAATATCAAACAGAAAATCTGGTAAAAGTGGGGCAAAGTAACCCAGTTTTACGGTAAGGAAATGCTTTCAAAAATGACCGCTTCCAATTTATACAAGGAGCGAGACAGAGACGCTGCTGGAACCAGTGGGATGAGCGGTGACAGTGAACCAATAGTGGAAGGAGTCGATATAGATGACAGTGAAATATTTTTTTTTAGATTTACCACCTTTATTTTATTTATGTTATTTATTTAGAATGTTAATGTTATCGTATTTACCCTGCATATCAATAAATTTTTTTGTGATGTGTGTTTCCCCTTTAAAGAAATAAACAAACTGATATTGGTGAATTCCTAATCCGGAATAAAACAAACTAAAATGTAAGTGTAATTTATTATGTAACATAATTTAATTGTCTATATAATATGCATGGTACGATATTTTTACTTAAAATTAAGATAATTTTTCGAAGTTGGTACGATAGTCGGTTTTTTAATCTGGCAACACTGACAACGGGTCGTACGTGAAATACATTGTATTTAGAAAATGGCGTGCTAGGGCAAAGTGGTCATAGCCGTTGCTACTTTTATTTTAATTTGTTTTTATTTTTTACGGGGGGGGGGAGTAAACGGCCCCGGCGACAATCGACACTATTTTTTCGGTGAAATTACGTTAACCTGTATTAGTATGCAAAAAATTACGGCGATCGTAGTCGCTGATCTGAAGATTTACCCAAACGTTTAACAAAACTAATGTATCAAAGTTTTTTGACATATTGGAAGGCATCCAGATAGATTAAATATTCCCACCTCATATGGTGTACAATGTTGATGAGACTGGACTCTTAACAGTCCAGTCCAAGGTCTTTGCTCTAAAAGGTCGGCGACAAGTCGGATCTTTAACATTTGCTAAACGAGGCGTTCTTTTTACTTTTATAGCTGTGTTTCGGTTTGAGGTAAAATTTATACCACCCTTTGTGATTTTCCCAAGGCGTAGAATGAAAGTTCAACTGCACGATGGTCCACCTCCTGGATCAAATTTTGCATGTCATCCTACTGGTTGGGTGCAAATTGTAATATTCACCTCATGGTTTGACCACTTCTTAAAATTTTCAAAGCCAACAAAAGACGACCCGATTCTACTGGTACTTAACGGTCATTCAACTCACACGAACAACTTAGACTTCATCGAAAAAGCCAGAGACAATCATGTCACTGTTTTGTGCATCCCCCCCCCCACCCAAACTGCAGTCATAAAATGCAGCCACTCGACGTTGCGTTTAAGGCACCTTTCAATAGTATTTTGTACGAAGCATTGAAAAGTTCTTAAGGAATAATCCAGGACGGACAGTGACTCAATTCCCGGCTACTTGGTGAAGCGTTTTTAAGGGAGCTACACCAGCCATGGCCATAAAAATGCTTTAGAAAATGTGGAATCGTCCCAATCGACAGAAATGTTTTTATAGAACTGGATTATGCAGCTGCTGAAACAACAGAAATAACTCACAAGAAGACCTTGCTCCAGGTGAAGAGAACACCGTCATACAAGTTTGTGCATCTTCATCTCAGACTGTTAACAACAGTAGTTCAACAGGACTCATTAGTGGTTCTGAAAAACCCAATACCGCCTTCATAATGGTATCCCTACCTTCAGTTGGTCATCCAATCAGGTATGGCAGTGGGCTTCTTTCTGCCACATTTGATCCGTCTATTCCCATTACTTCATCAGCTGGTGCCCTAGAAACAACTTTAAATTTGAACAATCCACCAAACAAGAAGTCCACTTCATTTGCTGTAAGTCCACGTGATACTGTTTTTGTATCCAAGGTCAATAGGATTATCAAAAGAAAAACTAATCGTAAGAAAGGAAAAGCAACAGTTCTATCATCCAGTCCATAAAAAGCCACTCTCATGGCAATTAAAAAAGAAAAATAAGATAAGGCGAATGCGAAACATCGTAGACTAGAAACAAAAAGAGAAAGAGAAATCGAAAAGAAACAGCATTGTTTAAGAAAAATAATGATCTCTATGATGATGACGATGAAGGCAACGTCAGCGACGTTCATTATTTATTCTGTGGTGATTGTTACTCGAAATCTAAGGACAACGAAGGCAGGATTAGATGTTTCTGGGTGGCTCACGAAGTCTGCACAGAAGCTGAAGAGGAGAACGATGAGTTTATTTGTGATTTATGTAAATATCATTGATTTCATAGTTTCACATACTTTCAGTAATGTCTATTTTTGTTTAAACATTAATACAATCGTATTGAGTTCTAAAACTAAATGCGTTTCATTTTTTCGTACTAGGTTAAATCACCCAGTGTTTGATAGCGTATCAGTGTTTGATAGGCCAAACAAATGTTGTCTTCTGCTAGGCCCATATGTTATTTAATCAATGTTTTGAGGTTTGAAAAAAGTCAAATTCTTTTTTTTTAATATCCAGCTGATTAATTCTGTATTTGGAGGAAAGCAGCTTTCGAGGAAATTGTTGGAGCAAGTTTTTGTCACCATCGAGAGCTTCGCTTAACAAAAACGCTAACGCTCCTTTCACATTACACGATTTTGCTCGTGCGGGAAAAAATCGCCCGGGCAATTTTTCTTGATCGACTGTTGAAGAGCACGAGACCTTTCACATTGCACGATTTGAACACGGGCACGTTTTGTAATCGTGTTACAGCCGTCCAGTGCCACTAGAACCGCACGGCTACTGTATCGTCCTCTAGCTCAGTGGCCTACGTGACCAAATGCACACTTTCACACTAGACGGTTTTCAGTCGTACGGGAACTGTTGTGACAGGTCAAATTACGACATTTAAATATTCGCGGGGAATTAGCAGACTGTGACGTAAATAAATCACATGTTATCGGAATTGAGATTTATTTAATTAATAACGGAGAAATTTATTAAACTTTATACGGGAACAAATTTAATTAATTAAAATGAGTTACAAATAACCAAAATTCGTGTTTTACAAAAGTACTAAATAAAATTACGCAGAAAACCCAATTGTGGGATAAAATGACTTGCGTATTGATGACATCGGAAAGCACATTTAAAAAAAATTAAATAAAAAGCTATAGAAAAGTAATAAAAGAAAATAGAAAGACTTAAATCGATCAATTATAGTGAACGTGATAAATTTCGATAATTATGAGAAAACAATTAAATTATATTCAATCGTGAAGACGCTGATTTGAACGGGAAAAAGGATGAGCATTGTTTGAGCCGGTACGCGTGGTTTTAGCCGGAGAATCTTTCTTCTTTCTCTGGACTTGAAGCAGGGAGGATGTGTACTCGTGTAGATCCTCCTGGTACAGTAGTGATGAAATATGAAACTGTACAATAGTGCATTAAAGTTATAATCAGGGATGGGATGTTGTGTTAGTGAACAAATTATCAAATCAAATTGAGTACAATTAGACAGTATAACATAAAATAAATTGACATCAAAGTCATTTGCTTTGTCTTTCATTGACTATCCCATCTACAAAGAAATGTGGTAAGTAAGAAAATAAGTTTTAGCTTAAAGAATATTACTTTCAAAACTTATTAGAATCAAAGTGATTGATGAGAACCCAGTGAATATTTTGTGAACTTTATCATGATATAAATAATCATATTTATCAGAGCCTTCAATAGAGTAATATTCAGTTTGAACCATCATTCAACCTACTTAAAAAACCTGAGATAAATATAGACCCAGTGCTAGTGATATATAACGTGTAGCCTACTTTCACTAACATTAGACTTCCAACAAAACCACAGACATTGAAGTTTGATCGTTATTTAAATACCGACTTGGAACAATATGACTCAGTCAACAGGGGACTACAACACACGTTAAAAAGCGGTTTAAAAAACTGATTGTAAGCAAGTCGCACAACCAACGAGGGGCAACACACTTAGAAAACCGATCGTGAGCAAATTGGCACAGCCAACGTGGGACCTTGATCGTATGCACTGTCCCCAGTATTGATTCTACCGCGTTCAGTTTTGGTGGCTTGTTTGCAAATTATGGAAAGGATTGACGCTCAAGTTTTAATATCGCTAGTTGAAGCAAAACCTGTGTTATGGGACAAAACTTTATAGACATTTATAAGGATAGAAATGCAACAAGGAAAGCCTGGGAAGAAGTATGTTTAGCACTCAGTCCGAATTTGGAGAACAATGGCGATGGAGAAAAAAATGCATTTGGTTAGTACTATACCTATTAACTTTCTATTAAGCAAACTAAACTTACTTTTTGGATGTATGTATATTGTATTATGTAATGTATATTGGTGTTGTATGTATTTTATACTTCACTTGAGTTCCTATCTACAATAGAGACACTTTTTATTTTTATTTCATTTATTTATTTATTTTACATATATGACAAATTGAACCAGCAGTTTGAAGAAGGGAACAAGTGCCAAAAAATCAAAATTCAGGTTATTAATAAAAATGCTTCTACTCTATGTCCTTCACATCATACTGCATAAGAAAGCAACAAATACCACTTCAACATAGGTTTATTTGGCGACTGAAATATCTGCAAGTTTGAAGAAGGCAACAAAGTCAGGCTTTGTTCCCTTCTTCAAATTGATACCTAGTATCTCCACTAGGAGCGCTGTGAACGCGAGGAGCGCTTTGCAGTACAGCTACAGCTGACTTCTGGTTGTTTTCTTGTTTTGGTTCTGGTTATTATCTAAACTGTTCTGTGTTGTTAACCTAAAATCCGTGTTTCTGTTTCTGTTAGTGTATAGTCAACATTATTGTATTTGATGGAATACCTACGTGATTGTATATACTTGTGATTGTTTTCTTGTTATACTTTATATCTAAACAGTTGTGTGTTGTTAACCTAAAATCCGTGTTTCTAAACAGTTGTGTGTTGGTAACCTAAAAACTGTGCATTTGTTTAGAGATTAATGATAATCGTTGTTGCTCTTCTAAAAATAAATGCACTGACAAATTGAGTTTAAATACATTACATGGTTTCCAATCTAAAAACTTGCAAGATACATTTTTTAAAGGGCCAATTGACCGTAAACCACCTTCACGCAAGCGGTCTTAACGTGACGCACCTCTAAAGCGTGATAACGTTTTTGTTTATCACGTCATGAAAAACAACACACGTGAAACCGTTTACAAGAGTGCATTTTTCAATAATTTGCTGTGTTGGACATAAAGCTCTTTTTAGGCTGACCTCATTAATTGCTGAAGGCAAACTCCCTGTTGATAACAAGAGGCAAGGTTTGGTCGACCTCAACTCGATGTATGTAGTAAGTGCGAAGAACTTACGGCAAAGATTAAAAGTCCACATATGAACGAAAATGCCAAACGTGCCGCTGTGGCTGATAAGGTTGTTCATTTGAGTACGACCAAAAAGTTAAAAAACAAGAAGAAGTAAAAATGGTTTGTTCAAACAATCCTGAAGTTGGAGCTATAGTCTTTGATTTTATGCAAAATCTCCCCCTTCCAAAAATTCCTGTACAGGAAATGTTTTATTTACGAAAACTTTGGCTATATGTTTTTTGTGTACACAATATTAAAACCTACACTGCTGAATTTTACATATATCCAGAGGAGAAAGGAAAACGTGGTCCTGATGAAGTTTGTACTATGTTATGGTTGAAATATGAGCTCTGATATAAAAGAGCTTCACGTTTTTAGTGATGCTTGTGGCGGCCAAAACCGCAACAATAGTTTAGTACGTTTCTTCCTAGCACTAGTTGAAACTGGTAGATTCAGTAAAATCTATCAATACTTCCCACGGGGAAGTACGGGGCCATTCCTTTCTGCAATGTGACCGCAACTTTGGAACAGCAAAAAGAAAAATAAGACGTATGGGCAGAATCTATTCTACGGAGCAATACAGTGACAAGGGGAGTCGGATGACCCCCTGGGTCAAAATTTTCAATTGTTATTTTTTTGCTAAATTTAGTTTTAAATATATTCATATTTATTTTAAAACAAATTTCATGCAAATCCGTTGAGTCAAACTCAATTTACATAACTTTTTATAAAGCAATACATGGAGAGTTTTTCGGTGGTTTTGTCGCAACAAGCTGTCATTGTCATGCTAAGTGTCTAACTTTGTTATAGTACTGTGTAAGCGCTGTGGTACAGTGATTTCATTTTCTTAGGTTGGTACTAACTCAGCTGTCACTTTTTTATATTAATATTATTAATATTTATTCTGATTAGTTTCAAGGTGTTGTTGATTTGAATTGGTTAGTGACATCCTAAGTTTGCTTTATTACTTTTTAGTAAAAATGCCTAGATCATCTAAAGTGTATAAAAAGCGTAAGCCTATATGTCTAGGTAATCGTAAGGTTGTGGTTGTTCGTAAAGAAAATAATGATGAAAGTGCTGGAAGTGATCGTGATTCTGTGGATCTTAGTGCTTCTCCTAGGCCTACCCCACCTCAAAGTGATGTACCTCAACAAAATTCTTCAAGTATGAAAAAAATTGGTGAGAATTTGGCATACTACCAAGACTATTTGGGTAATTGTGAAATATATGACTTGGTCAATTTGAGGACTGTTCAAAGCTTACACGGTAAAATAGCTGTATGTTTACATTGTGGAGCAAAACTGGATCTTGTTGCAAAAGATAGATTAGGCTTAGGTTTCACAGTAGAAATAATGTGTGTTAACTGTAATTTTAGTGTGAAAGAATCAAACAGCCCAGCACTAAGCAAAGGAAAGGGAGAAATAAATGTTAGGTTAGCCTACGCTTTTCGTTGTGTTGGCGTAGGTGAGCAGGGCGCTTGAACCTTTTGTGGAGTAATGAACATGCCTCCTCCAGCTTCACTCAAGTACTACAATAATGTTCTTTGTAATGCTACCAAGGAAGTGAGCTTAGAATCTATGAAAACATCAGCAGAAGCAGTACAAGTAGAAATTAGTGAAAATGATGATGCGAGTGATGAGTCTAGGGATATAACTGTTGCACTGGATGACTCTTGGCAGAGACGAGGCCATACCTCACAAAATGGAGTTGTGACTGCAATTAGTGTTGCTACAGGTAAAGTAATAGATGCTCAAATACTATCTAAACATTGCAGATGCCCAAAGAGGTTTGAAAAAGAACATTTAGATAGCTGTGCAGCTAATTACATGGGATCCAGCGGAGGTATGGAGGTAACCGGAGTGGTTGATATTTTTAGGCGGTCAAAAACACTAAATAACGTCAGGTACAAATTTACCTTGGTGATGGTGACACTGCGTCTTACACTACTGTTTCGCAATTGAAACCATATGAAGGGGTCGAGGGAAAAAGGGGATAAGTCCATGTTTTTTCAAATTAGAGATATCAATGCCACTTTATTCTTAGGTAGCAAATACACAGTTTATGATGATTTCTTGTGCAATAAACGGGACCAGTCCACCAGAAAAAAATAAATAAATAATTACGCTCAGGGCAAAGAAAGGGATCAGTCCACGGCCTAAGGGCAAAGAAAGAGATCAGTCCATGAAACGAACTACGAAGTTGCAATAAAGGGATCAGTCCTCGCGCTCATTTGGATTTCCCATGGTCCTCTGCGCCACAGACTGGTTGGGACTTGTCTTTTTATGGACAATATTCTTAGTTTGTTGCTTGCTTTCTTGCAGAACAGTTGATAAGATAATTATTGTGTGAATTTCAATTAGTATATGGGTCATTATCAACTTACAGGCACATTCCTGGTCCCAAGGCAATAAAAAAGGTGCAAGAAACTCATTTGCACTTTTTTTTATTTATTTGGATACCTAATCTTGTATTATATTTGGTACCATGAATGTAATACCTAAAATTATTATTTATAGCATATTTATATTAATATTTGTGGAGACAAAGTCACCTCCGTGTACGTCTTCATACCTATTTTTTCAAACTAAACAGGAGTTTTTGCCTTTACCTCAATTATTTTCCTTCATTCCATTATTTATTTGATTGAGGTAACAATTGAGTATCAAAATGCATGCTAATTATAATTTTTAATTTAATTAAAAGAGTACCCAACTATTTTTTATTTCATGTCTTCATGTGTTTGCATCACCTCCATGGACACAGTAAAATCTCATTAATTTGGACTTGATTAGTTGGTAACACTGGTGCTGCTATTTAATATTGGAGGGAAATGCTACCATTTAGGTTGTCCTTTGGCTTCCAGATAGAATTATAGTGTTTTGGAATCTCTATTTCAGTTTATCTAAAGTTATTTACAAGTTGTAAAGATCGTTCCATCACCTCCGTGGTCATATAAAGAAAGGTAAGTCTTCATTAATTATTATGACAAATTAATGTTTATTGTTAGTTTTATTGTTTTCTGTTCATGCAACAAGTTTTAAAATCCTAACCTCAAAATTGATTGGCCAATGTAGAATCTAAGTTCCAATCATCACCTCCGTGGACATCACCTCCGTGGACTCCGTGGACAATTCAATGTCCATGGAGTGGAAAGAGTGTCCACGGAGGTGATTCATTAGGACTGGTCATACTTTCTTTTCAACTATCCATCATTTTATTTCAAATTTATCCTAATTGGAGGAAATATAATAAGATTTTTACCTTACATAGCTTTTATATACTGAAAAACCAAATTGTTGTACTTCTCTGCACAGATTTTAAAGTAAAAGTGCATTAAAGGCACATACAGCACATGAAGTATATTTTATTTGTCTTATTTTATATTATAAATTTTTAATGTTTTTAGGTAGCAATGGCACCTAGAAAAAAAATCAAGGATAAAGATGCTATTGAGAAAATAAGGGAACAAAAAAAATTAAGTATGAGAAGAGCGAGGGAAAAAATTAAATTGAATCATGCTTTACACACGAAGAAGTGAAAAAAAACTGAAAGGGAAAGATGGCATAAAAGAAAAGAAAGTGGAAATGTGGTTGGAATTTCTACCCTAAGTAAAAGGGAACAAAGGGCTCTTCGGCGAGACTGGAGACAGAGGTCTAAGAAATACAGAAGGGAGAAAAAAAGACTTGAAGAAGTGGATCACTTTTTAGATAAAAACACCCCTCCAAATAGTCCTGAATGTAATGATATGCCTCAGGCTGGACCATCTACTAGTAGAGTGAGCAGTGGGAAAAAAATAGCTAGAAAAAATAGAGAAAAAATGAAAAAAGATATGGAGAAACTTCAAGAAAAATGTGAAGTATTAGAAAAAAGAGTTATGAAGTATAAAAAGAGAATACAAAGAATGAAAGAAACAGATGCTCCATCTGTTGATACACCTCGAAAATGTGTTGCTAAGCTGATAGTTGGAAATAAAAATAAAATAAAAAAACAGTTGCTCTTTGGAGAAGTTATTCGGCGACAAATTGAAGAAAATTTTAAAGGCGAGCAATCCAAGAAAATTAAAAAGACCTACCTTACAGTATTGACCGGGAAAAAAAAAAAATTGTAAAAAAATATAAGTTTATGTCACAGTTAAAAAAAATTACAGGAACTAAGAAATTGAGATACAGTCATGAGAAAATTGTACAAAGCAAATCACACAAAGCTAAAAAAGCAGTTATTGAATTTCTAGAATGTGACAAAAACAGTCGTATGAGTCCAGGAAAGAAAGATACTTTAACAAAGCATAAGGTTAAGAAACAAAAAAGATTATTAAATGATAGTTTAATAAATTTGCATAAGAGTTTTATTGAAGAGAACCCAGAGCACAAAGATCTAAGCTACACAACGTTTTGCAGACTTCGGCCATTTTATGTAGTCATTCCCAATGTTCAAGATCGAGAAACATGTCTGTGTAAAACTCATGTGAACACTAATTACATTGTTAGGAAGCCAAGAATGTTGGAGATTATATCAGAAAACTCTCCAAATGAAATTATTAAAACCATTTGTTGCAGTAAAGAAGTTTTACAAGATGATTGTATCACTGGAGTATGTGACTCATGTAAAGGAAAAACTCCATGCTTTGTTGATGAAAAGCAAGAAAAATGTCTAGAAAGGAAGGGTCAAATTTGTAGAAGCAAAAAAAAAAAGTTATATTCAATACTGAAACACACAACCTAGATGAGGTTGTGTGCTATGACAAATGGATTTTGAAAAATGTGCCAGTATTACTAAAGGGTAAAGAGAAAATAGTAAAAAAAAATATCAAAGAAAACATTAAATGTACAAAACGCCAATTAATGAAAGAGTTAATTGAATGCCTACCCAGATACATGCAGCATGTTGCCAACATCAATCACCAATATCATGCTGTTGATGAAATAAAAAAAAAATTAGACTATGGTCATGCTCTCCTTCACATGGACTTCTCTGAAAATTACAATTGTAAATATGCTGCAGAGATACAGTCTGCACATTTTGGAGGATCTAAGCCTCAAGTAACCTTACATACATCAGTTTTGTATTATAGTTCATCAAAAGATAAAATAGAAAAGAAAGGCTTTGTGACAGTATCTGAAAACAACCGACATGATCCTGCAGCGATTGTTGCACACTTAGATAGACTTATACCGGAAATAAAAGCGCTAGTTCCAAATTTGACTAGCATACACTTTTTGAGTGATGGACCCAGCACTCAATATAGAAATAAGGTAATGTTTTTCTTTATTGGCAACAACCTCCAAAAGAAATTCGGAGTTGAAAGTCTTATGTGGCATTATTCCGAGAGTGGACATGGTAAGGGGGCACCAGATGGTGTTGGTGGCTACATTAAAAGAACAGCTGATGCCTTAGTAGCCAGGGGTGAAGACATTCCATGTTATGAAACTTTGATCCAAAAGTTAAAACAAACTTGCAAAGGAGTTAAAGTCTTAACCTTCAATGAAAGTGTTATTGATGAATTGGATAAGACAATACCCTCTGACTTGAAACCTTTTAAAGGAACAACTAAGATTCATGAAGTAACCTGGGCTAAAGATTCAAGATTTCTACAAGCAAGAAGATTGTCTTGTTTAAAATGTCTACCGGGTGCAACATGTATTCACTATGGAATTGGTGAAATCAAACTATTTACTGGTTGTATCCTTTGCCAACTATGTGGTGTGAGTGTGTGCTTATATGAGCAATGCATGTATGTGTTTATGTTTCTGCCTGTGTCTGTATGAGAGAGTGGAGTACATTATATTATTTTTAAAGTACTCAATTAGTTATATTTTGTAGAGTTATAAATTTATATTTTATTTTATGAACAAAGTTATGTTGAGTCCTTAACATCTGTGAAACAGCCCTTAGTTCCAGTTCTTCATCTCGAGTGAGATATTCTGATGTCTACAGTGATGATGATGAACAAACCATCAAAGACAATGATTATGTCATTGTCAAGTTCATAAAGAAAACAGTTAATAAAACATTACATTGGTGTAGTTCTTGACATCAGTGATGAATTGTTAGAAGTGAAATTTCTAAAGAAATCAGGGGAAAAAATGTTTGTTTTTGTGTGGTTGAGCGAGGTGACATAGTGAAAGTTTTAAACATGCCTATGATCAACAATCGACAACAGTATAGTTTTGACATTTCTTTTCAAGATTTAAAAAAATTGTCGTAGACAAGTATAGTACATTTACACTTACATTTATAATTTTACACTAAACTCAGTTGCTTTATATAAATGTATGATTTCATCTTTGAAAAACTAAAAAATATAATACTAATGTAATAAACAAATATTGTAGGACCTTTTTATTGTATTTCAATAGTAATGTACGTGAGCAAAATATAAATAAAGTTATTGTTATAAATAAATATAATATTTACCTAAGGCTATTTTTATTATCCCTTTGCCTAAATATGTTGCATTTTATATTTTTAAGCTATATATTATAGCTATTATGGCTATTGAAACATAAATTTTGATTTAAATAATGCATCTTCTTTAGTGTTTTTGTGTAAAAAATGAACTTCATATCACTTGCACAGCCTTTGTAAACGGTGAAAACAATTTAATTGGTATGTACTGGTTGTCCTATTATGTGTGATTTAATATACCAAAATCATTTTTCAAAACATAAATAATTCAGTTACTTTGATTAGTTAAAAGATGTTTAAAAAACCATTTTTGTCACCTCCATGGACATATTACATCACCTCCGTGGACGCAACAAAATTTCAAGAATTTTTCTACTAGTTATCCGTGATCTATGATCTCTGCAATTATTTTAGAGTTATATATCTATAGTCAGAAAGTACAAAGTAAATATTTTAAATTTTTTTGCTTAAAGTTAGATTTTAAAAAACTATTGGTGAAAATGTGCCTGTAAGTTGATAATGACCCATATTTCCTTATGGTGTTGTGAAGTGTTTTTTTCAATTCAGATTTTGTTTTGTATAGTGATTGTGTTGAGTGAAGTGTTGGTAGGTTATATAAGTACAAATTATAAGTATAGTGACATGGAAAACATTGATGTTGATGAAGGTAATGGGGTGAGTAGGGGAAGTAGAAAAAGAAAAGCCTTTGGAAGAATTTCTGATGTAATGAAAAAAATTAACTTATCGAGTCATGAGTTAGGAGAAGACTGCCATTGTAGGTTAAAATGTTTTGAGAGAGTGCCAGACGATGCAAAAAAAATCAGTCCTAAATGCCTTTAACTTGATGGCTAGCTCTGACGAACAAGACTCCTACTTATCCGGGCTAATATCTGTTGTACCTGTTGCTCGTCGACGGAATAGGAAACCTGAAGAAGAGGCAAGAAAAAATGAAGCTACTTACAAGTACAGAGTAAGGGGGCGAATTGAAGGTGAAACAAAAGAGTATGATGTATGTAAAAAGGCGTTTGTGTCATTTCATGGAATAGGTAAAAAGAGAGTTGAGCGTATTGCTGCTGTATTAAAAGACACTGGATTCAGCCCAAAAATAGAAGAGGAAAACATGAGAACCGCCCACATAAAATTAGTGATGAAGTTTTAGACAAGATTCGCACTCATATTACGTCATTTCTCATCTAGAAACTCTCACTATGGGCTGAGGGACACCAAAAAAGTTTACCTTGACCAAAAACCTCAATGTTACAAAAAATGCACAGATTTTTCCAAGAGAAAAACCCCCAAGTTAAAGTATCTTTTGACAAGTATAATGAGATTTTTTGCAAAGAGTTCAACATTGGATTTGGATATCCACGTATAGACACTTGCTCGGCTTGCGATGAGCTAACTCAAAAGTTAGGTCCATTGAATTGGAAATAAATAATTGTAGTGATTTAAATCAAAGAGATGAGCTACAAAAAGAAGTAGGGAAAATACAAACTGAACTAACTTTGCACAAAAGAAAAGCAGATGCTTTTTATAATAGGAAAAGAGCTGTGACAAAGATGTGTAGAAAAAATCCACAAGAAGAAGCAATTTGTATTGATTTTGGACGCAACCTGCCCATCCCAAATGTCTCGACGAATGACGTTTATTATAAGCGACAATTGTCTTTGTATGTTTTCAACATAACAATCTTGTCAACAGGTGAATCAATATTTTACTTGTTTACTGAAGCAGCAGGGAAAAAAGGAAGCGATGATGTTTGCTCTCTTGTACACGACTTTCTTTACAATCACTTATCAATGAATGTAAAAAAGCTTCACATATTCTCCGATGCCTGTGGAGGCCAAAATAAGAATTTTACAATGTTCAGATTTCTTCACTGCCTTGTACATTTTGAGAAGCGGTTTACAAGTGTCACAGTAACATACCCTATTCGTGGTCACAGTTACCTCGACTGCGACAGGCACATGGCTCTTCTAAACCCTAAAGCGTGGTTGGAAACACAAAAAGATTGGCAAGAACATTTTGAGGCAGCTAGAAGGAAACCAACTCCGTTCGTTGTAAACTCCATTGATCCAATCGATGACCAAAATCCAGCTACAAAGTGTATTTTTTATGAGTTGGACCAAACATCTCGAATCATTTTATGCAAAGAGAGAATTCAAAATTAGGCCAATAAGGGAGATTATGTTTGATGATAAGAGCTTTGAAAACATGTTTTATCGGCACACATATCATGGAGCTTGGGAATCTACAGGAATAATAAAGAGGAATCAATCAAAGAATCTTGCAGCTGAATTCACACTGCCTGAGGTTAGCTACAATGGTGAGTTACTATTTTAATACAATATTTTGTATTTCTTTGTATCCTAGATAAATGATGTAACTAAACTAAATTCTGTAAACGGCCTTTGAAGTTTTAAAATTTAAAATTAAATTGTCAATAATATAAACATTAAAAAACTACTCCATAATTTTACAGCACTTAGGAGGTATGTGCTATGTTTCAGGGCCACTTCCCATAAGTGCGGCTAAGTATGCTGACCTGCAGCACTTATCAAAGTTTTGTGGTCCAGAGGCACAGGACATATTCAGGAAGTTGAAATATAAGTAAAAGTGAAAAAAACCTTCTTTAGAATGTTTTCTTTTTTAAATGTATCTTATTTTATAATAATGTAACAATAAAATTAAGTTCTGCTTTGAAAGTGCATGGTCTAGTCATTTATGAACAACAACTGGGGAATGAAAGAGATAAGTCCGTTGTACATATCCCCTTATTTCCCCCAGTATATGTAAAATATTTCATAAATACTTAAACAAAAAGTATTTAACAAAGATTTTATGCACTTTTTGCGCAAGTATAATGTTTCATATAACTTATAACATAAAAAAAAAACCGGCTTTTAACTCTTTATTTTACGTGAAAACAGTTGTGTATTTAGGTTTAGATATCGTAAACTGCTGTTCCTGAAAAATTTTCAAAAGTGGACTTATCTCTTTCTTCCCCCGACCCCTTCATATGGGCCTGAATTTATAATTGAAAAATTAGAATTTGTCGGGCACGTTCAAAAAAGGATGTCTACTCGCCATCTTAAACTAAAAAACAAAAAAGGCAAGCAAGAACTCTCTGACGGCAAAACAATAGGTGGTCGTGGAAGACTTACTGGAGCTGCTATCAAACAAATAGCAATTTACTACGGATTAGCCATTAGACGAAATACCGGTAGCCTACAAAAGATGAAAGAAGCCGTATGGGCTGTTTATTTTCATTTGTGCTCCAGTAACCAACATCCAGCAAACGGACTTTGCCCAAAAGGAACAAGTAGCTGGTGCAAGTTTCAGAAAGCAAAAGAAAATAAGGACATTTATGATCATGATTCAGATTTTCATTTACCTGACAATGTAATGTCTGAAATAAACCCTATTTTCAAAGATTTAGCGTCTCCAGAACTTCTGAAGAAATGTTTGCATGGAGGCACTCAAAATCAGAGCGAGTCGCTCAATAATATGATCTGGTCTCGCATTCCCAAAAGGACATTTGTGATGAGGAATACACTCGAGTTTGGTGTGTATGAAGCCTTGGCTTGTTTTTAATTTGGGAAACATAGCCAGATGTAAAGTCTTAGCAAATCTAGGCATTGTTCCGGGAGTGAACTGTGTCAGTGCCCTTAAAAAACTGGACGAAGCAAGAATCTCAAAGGCTCAGAAAGCTATAGAAGAATTAGAGAGAAAGTGTAGGCAAAGCTCTACATTAGCAAAAAGGCGTTTGGAAGATGAGTATGAGGCAGAGGAAGATCCAGACAATCCAGCATATGGGGCTGGAATGCACTCAGGTAGGTTTATGTTTTGCATTAGACTAGGCTTTAACTTTAAATGCCATTTTCCGAAAGTTTAGATTTTTTCCACTTATGTACCTTTTTCTCAGGAACCACTAAAGATATCTTTACAATTTTTTTGTCACTTAATGGGTAAATTAAGGAGCACACTTTGACCCGGGCTTTTATCAAAATTCTCATGAAAAAATTTTTTATTACAGCTTTTTTACAAAAAATCTGTACTTTTTGAATGTATTTTTTAAAAATCCTAACCATACTAATTTTTTGAATAACTTAAAAACCCCGGGTCAAAACCTTAATAAAAGTAACTACAAAAAAATCATGTTGATATCTTATATAGTTTTTGAGAAAAAGGTACACAAACTTGAGCAAATTAACATTGGCAGCATAGGGCCATCCGACTCCCCTTAATAAAGACATCTAAGAAATCAGGATTCAACGTTACTCAGATTTTTGCAGATAATATATTAGACATTAAGAACTGGTGGCCAAAGCTGTACAAGAAATCAACTAAGTCTCGAGAAAAGTCATCATTTTTTTATATCCACATACAGGCAACTAGAGTACACATTGCCAACTGGTTATGTTACCACATCTGAGTTTATCGATGGCTTTATGAAACATACTTTCTACCTACAAAAGCCAAACGCAATGCCACAGATTCCAACAGAAAAAGCATACAGAGAGAAAATACCAATCAACCACAAGAAAGTTCAAGATGTATCGAAAATTATTGTTGCGTACATCCCAGATGAATTCAAGCATTTTTATGAAGTGGTGATCGCAAAGCCAACCACTGAAACGGCACAGGATGATCAAAGTGAAGCAACAGAAAAAGCATACAGAGAGAAAATATCAATCAACCACAAGAAAGTTCAAGATGTATCGAAAATTGTTACGTACATCCCAGATGAATTCAAGCATTTTTATGAAGTGGTGATCGCTAGGCTAACCACTGAAACGGCACAGGATGATCAAAGTGAAGGGGAACAATAGTTTTCTAAATAGTTCAACTAAATTTTAACAGAGGATTGTGGATTTTTATGCTTTAAATACATTGCACAACTGTATTAATTCAAGTTTTATTTATTAACATAAACTTTTGTACTATCAAACTAGAAGTTTTCATTCATAATTCCAAAAATAAACTGATAAGTTTGAAGAAGGGAACAAATCCTTTGTTTTATAATTTTAATTAATCAGTTAATAAGTAACAAAATCAAGCATACTCAGTACCAAAACTGAAGAATAATATGTAGTAATTATAAAAAAAAATAAAACATTGAAAATTTAAAAAATAGGAGGTTTTTTATTTTCCTAAAAACACATTTTTGGATTTGTTCACTTCTTCAAACGGCTGGTTCAATTATACTTTAGACATTTGCCAGGATACACTTCCGACTTCTGTCAAAAAATATGAGGTAAGAACACTTCTGATATTGTTTGCTTCCAAGCCTCCTCGTGTAGTGCTTTCCCCTGATACATCTTCCAGGCCTGTCATCGTCGTTGTGTCCTCAACAAGATATCCGTCTCTGTCACGTACATAATTGTGCAATACGATGCACGCATTGACGATGAGCACTGCAAAATGTGGCTGAACGTTGATAGGGCGATGGAACACACGCCATTTATTGCTCAGGATGCCAAACGCACATTCCACATATCTTCGTGCTCTGCACAATCTATAATTAAAGACCCTTTTTTCAACTGTTAAGCGTTTCCCTCCAAAGGGTATCAGTAGATGTCTGTGTAAGCCAAATGCTTCGTCTCCAACAAAGAAGTATGGTATTTTAGGACTCTCTGTTCCTGGAAGAAGTTTTTCCTCAGGTAATGGTGGAGAACCACTTTCTATTGATTTCCACAATTTGGACCTCTTAAATATTGACGAGTCACACTCTTTACCATAGCTCCCTATATCAACGTAAACAAATCTGTACTTTGTGTCTGCTACAGCCATAAGGACAATAGAGAAGTAATCTTTGTAATTAAAATACATTAATCCTGAGTCAAACGGACAAGTCAGTCTTATATGCTTGCCGTCCACAGCTCCAAGGCAGTGAGGGAAGTTTGCGATACTTTCAAAGTTGGAAGCAATTGACTGCCACATATCACAAGTTGGTGTCGGTATACACTCTTCTCGCATTTCTGACCAAATCGCAGCACATACTTCTTCAACTATGTTTTTTGCTGTTGAAATTCCAACTCTGTAGCTGTAGTGCAAATCCGTAAACGTACAGCCGCTCGCCAAATATCTGAAATAAAGTTGAACATTGTCATTAATAATTATCATACTGAATTGATTGTATTTATTTTTTATTTTTTTTTTACAGGCAAAGAAGTGGTGAAAAGGTGGACTAACCTCCGAGATTGTTTCGCAAAATCGTAAAAGATGACAAATTTGCTAAAAAAAAGTGGATCTGGGGCTAAAAAACGTAAGAAATATGAGTTTTCAGACCAACTTCAATTTTTTAAAAAGATCTACACCGAAAAAGAAACGGAAGACAGCTTGAACCCAGAAATTGTACCAGGAACACTCGAAGAAGATGAGGAGCCTGAAGGCACCACTGGTGAACCTGAAGTTTCTACCAACGTATAACTGCCATCCAAGCCCGAAGGAACAAGGAAACGAAAGAAACTAGATGAGGTTGAGGTGAAAATGCTCAAAGCTCTGGAACCTAAAAACGCCCTGCAGTAAAATGTCCTTCCTTCACAGTTTAATGCCTCATTTGAAAAACTATTCCAACAGTGGATTCCTTAAATTTCAAGAGGGAGTGTTAAACGTAATAGAAAACATAAACAAACTAAAGGAAACTCCTCATCTTCAATCAAACAACCCCTCTTCCGTGCCATCTTATCAACCACAACCTCAGTACATGCTTCAGCCATCTCCCGTTAACCAACCGCAAGCCTTTGTCCATGTTCAACAACGTCCATTGAAACCTCAACAATATGCAAATCCTAGTTTTTCGGGCAACTTTCAAAATAGCGTACCACAGCTTCACTTTTCTCAATATGTACGTGAATAGCAAAATCAATCAAGGACAACGCAGCAATCAACGCCTAACCAATCAGATCCACAATCCAAACCGGATACAGCATCCGCATCTCAGTACCTACAGGGATTTTGTTACAGCGACTCTTCACAAACTGAAACTGAGCATAGTCCGTCTATTTCGGCTTCACGAGATTCCTCGATTTCTTATATATTTTGAGTGATTAAAATTAAATAAAGTATATTTGGTTATTCAAAAGGTTTCATTATATTACCTACTACTGCAATATTAACTTACTATATAGAAACATAATAATATAAGATTATGATGAAGCAATTTGTCACTTAAAACACAAAACTTAAATGTAGTAATAACTTCAATGGCATTTTTATTCAAACAACGGTATAAAAACAAAGCTGTATTTAAATGCTTACCTTAAACATATTACCAGCATTTCAACAGGTTGTATACAGTTTCTGAACTGCGTGTTTTGTCGATGAAGAACACTCTTCAGTTTCCCATGTAACTCATCAAAGGACCGAACTGACATACGATAGTAGTTGGAAAAACTTTTGGTCATCGTTTCTAAGATTTTCAAATAATGTGTGAAACATCCCGACTTCCTCTCGTCTCTGATTAATTGGGTGAATCCAGTAAAGGCGATTGCGCCTTTGTCTTTTCCGACACCGATACAGTATCCATAACGCAATAACTTGTTCACGATCCATTAGTTTTTTCTCATCCAGACCAGATCAAATTTTCTGATGAACTGATAAAAATGTACGATTTACATCGTTCAATGTGAAAGTAGCAGTTTCACGATTAAAAATTGGGCGATTTTTCCCGCACGAGCGAAATCGTCTAATGTGAAAGGAACATAAGAGGTAAGTATTTATAAATATATATTTTTTAAATTGCTAATTAATTAAATTCAATAAGATGTATACAGAAAGAATTTACATTTAATTCTCTTCAATTCTGTGTAAAACAGTTATCTAACCTTAACCTCAAAAAATAGAGAACTGAATCAATCACTGGATTCTAAAATTGTGTTCGAACCCAGTGTTTGATTACAACTATCAAACACTAGATTACACGATTTCCAATGTTTGATAATTGGTATGTGAACCTTTTAAAAATTAAATATTTTATGTAGAAGTTACGTTTTAATTAATTGTAGTTAACAATGTTACTAGGCCTAATAACAAGAACTTAAACAAATTTTATTTTTCCCAGATGCCGCCAAAAAAGAAACCAAAGTTTGCCTACAAACACGAAGACCTCCTACTTGCATTGGATGCTGCTAAAAAGGGTGAAAGCATCAATTCTGCCAGCAAGCGCTTTGGAATCCCACAATCAACTCTTATCATACAAGGTATCTGGTAAAACTTCTTTTTTCTTGTGTCCAAAAAGCGGGAAGGTACTTGGTATAAAAGGGCAAAAGAATGTGTACGAGGTACACGAAGGAAGTGACAAGGAGAACTTAACAGTTCTGTGTAACGTAAATGCAAATGGTAATGTTGCACCTATTCTTGTAATATTTCCTGGACAGAGATTACCACATGCAGAACGATTGAAAGTGCCTGATGATTGGGCTGTATCAAAGTCTGATAATGGCCGGATAACTGGGGAGGTATTTTTTGAATATTTTTTCAATGTTTTCTTTAAGTGGTTGCAAGAACAAAAGTCTGAGTTCCCTATCATTGGTTTTTTTTATGGACACACTTCTCATTTAACATACCACTTGAGTAGTTTCTGTAGAGAGAATAACATTATTCTAATTTCACTCCCTCCCAATTGTACTCATGTGATACAACCTCTCGATGTGGCTGTATTTGGGCCTGTGAAAAATGAAATGGGCAGCAACAGTGCACAAGTGGCGTTTTAACAACAGGTACAGAGCGCTTGACCAAATTTTCTTTTGCATCTGTCTTAAAACAAGTATTAGACAAAGTGATGAAACCAGAAACATTGGCTAATGGTTGTAAAAGGTGTGGACTGAGTCCTTTTGATGCCAATGCAATTGACTACTCAAAAGTGGACGTGTTAAATGCCACTTTATCACAAACTGCCATTAAAGAAATTACTTTGGACTCGAGTAATACTGAAAACTTGTCAAGTGATATCCCTTCACATAGGAATGAGGACTGCCTTGCATTTTTCGAAAAATTTATCGATCGTGTCTTATTGGAGGAGTTTAAAGCGACATATAACGCTTTTACTCCAATATGGAAAGGAAGTGCAACTTTACAAGATTTATATGTTGCATGGAAAATGGCAAAGGATTTTTTATGCCAACCCCGTGTCATTTGTGATAAAAATGTAATGGATGTTACATTTAACGAAAGTGAAATTGCCACTCCTGTAAAAACCACTCCAAGTGCAACATCAACCAGTGATGCAGTTCAACAACCAAACTGTGGATCTGATCTCGACAACCTACTTACGCAGCCTGGACCTAGTAGTGCTGTTGTTTCACACAGACATAAATCTACACCTACAACCTAAGACAAATTAGCCAAAGTCCTGTCACCTACAACAAACGGAGAGAGTGTTCCTTCACCCTTTAAAAAAACCTATTTTGGCCTGGAACTCCAACTAAAAAAAGAATGTATGGTATACAACTAATTCTCTGTGTAGTTATCTGTATTGCCCATTACATATGCCGATAGCCTTTTTAATTGGCTTTCATCCAATATAAAACACTTAAAACAGGATAATTTATTTAGTGGATTATGGCTAGGTCTCTCTAACCTGTACATTTCGGGTGAGTCCGGGTACCATAGGTGGGGCAAGACCGGGTAGTACCCGGTCTTGCCCCACGGTTCATTGCCATATATAACAATTTGATACGTTCTCATAGTGCGAATGTATGATAGTCTAACATTAAAATACTGATGTAATAAAAAATAACATTGTGTCTATAATACAATACAGAACTATTAATCGCTTTCCCCAGTTATTTTATAAATAATTTCACATTTTTCAAGTATATTATTCAAAATGTGAATTAATGTAAAACTCAATTAATGTAACTTGTATTTTCAAACTAACTTGTCTTTTTTGTTGCAGAGTAGAGTATGCCGAGGACGTATCAGAGAAAATCTAATCGTCAGTCATGGAGTCAGGAGAGTATGGAAGCAGCCATTCAAGAAGTTCTGTCAGGTAATATGGGTTATATCAAAGCTGCAAAATCCCACAATGTTCCACAAAGTACTTTAGAAGACAGTGTAAAAAAAGCTAGACAAAATCAATTAAATCCTGCAGAAGCAAGTAGTAAAGGTAGATTGGGACCAATGACAACAGTTTTTTCTAAAGAGCAAGAAAAAGAATTATTGGACCGTATTTTATTGCTAGAAAGAAGACTTTTTGGCTTAACATTAACAGATGTTCATAAATTGGCATATGAGCTTGCAGTTCGCAACAATCTGCAGCATAAATTCAGTACAGTATTTAAGATGGTTGGAAAAAGACTGGCTGTATGGGTTCCTAAGCAGGCACGAAAATATTGTTTTGCGGAATCCTGAAAATACTTCCCTTGCAAGAGCCATGGGCTTTAATAAACAGGCAGTAAATCAATTTTTTTATTTGCTTGAAAATGTATACCAAAAATATAAATTTGATCCTACTGACATTTATAATGTAGATGAGACGGGAATAACAACTGTTCTTAACAAGCCATCTAAAATACTAGCTATGCGTGGAAAGAAGCAAGTTGGAGCTTTGACTTCAGCAGAACGTGGAGATTTAGTCACTGCCGAGACATGCATGAACGCAGCTGGTAACTTTATGCCAACCATGTTTATATTTCCAAGAAAGAGGGAAAACCCATTGCTCATGGATGAAGCACCACCCGGAAGTTTAGCTCAGTATCACCCAAGTGGATGGATGTAAGCTGAAATCTTTGTGTACTGGTTTAAAAAGTTTGTAGAATTTTCGAAGCCAAGTCCTAATAAACCAGTCTTATTGATTTTAGACGGTCATGCCACTCATAAAAAGAGTTTAGATCTAATAAATCTTGTTAGAGACAAAAAGGTTACTTTGTTATGTTTAACACCTCACTGTTCGCATCGAATGCAACCACTGGACGTGACCTTTATGTCACCTTTGAGCACATATTACCAACAAGAAGTTCGGCAGTGGCTAGCAATGCATCCTGGACGGACTGTTACCATTCACCAGATTGCCAAACTCTATGGAGCAGCCTATATAAGAGCAGCAACAATGGAAACAGCTGTGAATGGCTTTAAAAACCCGGAATTTATCCGCTCAACCGGAATGTATTTCCTGATCATTTATTTGCTCCTTCTGATACAAAAGAAAGAGAGGAACCTCCTACTGTTGCAGTGGACAACCGTCCAGCCATTGGGGCCGTTGAAAATAATCAACTGCCTGTGCCTGAAATAAACCTAGCAAGAGACAATGAAGGCGAACAACTGCTCTCCTGTTCTAACACTACTTCACAATTGCATATTCCATGTGAAGATATGCAGGCGCCTCATGTTAATCAAGATGTGGCAAGAAATTATCAAGACATTCAACAGCCCTGCTGTTCAAAAAGTATACAACCTGTTTCTCCAAGAGACATAATGCCACCGCCCCAAATGGATAGAAATAGGCCCCAAGGTAACAAAAGAAGAAAAGGCAAAACGGCTATTCTAACTGCATCGCCATATAAAACCGAATTAGAAAATATCCTGGAAGAAAAGAAGAAGGAAGCAGAGAAGAAAGCCAATAGAAAGAGAAAACTGTTTGATGCATCCAATGGAAAAAAGAAAGCAACTGAAAAGAAGACTAGTAATAGTTGTACTAAGAAATCTAAAAAGCAAAATGAGAAGAGTGCAGATGATCAACTGAGTGATTCTGCAAGTGAAGAGTACTAGTACTGAGTGAAAGTGATGAATAATAAAATAGGCTATTGACATAAACTTTCCTCAAAATAGTTCCGAATATACATATGAAGCTTTAAATATTAAGTTGCCTATTAGACCTATTTGTTGAATTACATTTATTCAGTTGGTTTTACATACTGAAAAATCATACATCTTATAAATAATATTATTTATAACTTGTATAACTCCTCTACATCCATTACTAATAAGGTTACAAAACTAGATAACTAACATAACATAACAAACACACGTCTGCCTGTAAACGCCAACTCACGTACACTGACAGCGCATATTCGCTTCCAGTGGACGAGGCCTACGCTCGTCGCTGCTCAGGTTGTAGTTGCTCCTTGCCTCTCGTGTACGCGCGAGCGTGAAGACGCTTGAATACGCTTCCAACAACGTAGTAAATACAAACTTGTAGGGATACATATTCTGCTCTGAATGTGGTTAGTGGATGAGAGACGGCGAAAGTTAAAATCAAACCAATGTGTGGATGTCAGTAACTTTCATTGCTCTCACCACATCAGTCAAAAGATAATTTCAGTTATTCTTTCAGTTCCTCTAACGTGAAAAATTGCGTATCTTGCCAGAACACAATACATTTGCAGAAGTTTAACACGTTCATGACGTACCTAATATCGTGGTTCTCGCCAAATGACGCCAATTTTTACCCAAAACTTATTATAAAAAACGTAATTTTTTCTGAAATAGTTGTAAAATTGACTTTTAAATATAGTCCGCCCAACATTTTTGGTAAAATTTAACTTATCATATGTTTTTTTCTGCATATTTACAAATGTACCACCGGTGGCTCACTACGCGCAAGGGGGTTCGGTAGGTTAAAAATTAAAAAATTATACATTTTTTTTATTTCAATTTATTTTTCTGTGTTGTTTTCTGAACATTTTGACATAAAAATTATTTAATTCTGACAATGGGAAGTATTTAAAAAAAAATATACAACATATTGTCTGCACAGCTGCAATTTTTACCAGAATTGTATCTATGGTAACGACAATACTATTATTTATTTGTTATAATAACTAGCATCCAGAAACAGTTGTTTTTCTTTCAATGGTTGGCTAACCTGAAGTATTGTGCCAATAAACAGCAGACAAGAGAAGTAAGAAAACATTGTTTGTTTACATTCATGAGTTTATTCTTTATTGTGAAAACTCAAAAGTAAATACACATTACAATTATTTTTCTAAAGTGTTGTGTCTAGTGTTTTAGAAGAATATATTATTCAAAATGCCTAGGAGTACTAGTGTTTTCAAGAAAAGGAAACGAGTATTTTGTAAGAAGACAGTAGAAACTGAAATTAGGCATAGTCCTAATGCTGATGTTTTGGAAGATATGACTAGTCTAGATGAACCAGTTAGTGCTTCAAAAGCAAAACTAGGAAATATTTCCAATAACTACCAATCTATTGTTGATGGTGAGCCTAGTCTAGCCTATGAAATAGTTGATTTGAATAGTTTGTTGAAAATAATTTCTAATATAGCAGTTTGTAAACATTGCCATGAAGCAATTGATTTCAAAGTCGGTAGGCGTGTTGGACTTTTCTTTTCAGGTGATTTTACATGTTCAGGTTGTAGTACAAAGACATTAGCTTCATATGAAAATTGCTCTACTTTACCTGATAACCCATCACACAATAAAATGTATGACCTAAATGTTAGGTTAGTGTACGGTATGCGTACTATTGGAAGGGGCCAGGTCGCTTGTGAAACTCTTTGCGGCGTGCTAAACCTCCTACAAAGTTTAGTCATAGGCGTAATTTGGGGGTGGCAAGGGGTGGCAGTTGCCACCCCAGAATTGTGGAGCCCGGTATTTTGCCACCCCAGAATTTTGAAGTAAATGTCTAAATAATTTACATATAACTTACTTAAAACTGGAAAATACAAGTCTACCAATAGGGAACCTTTTAACTTTATCAATTCTCCATTAATTTTGCTTAGTTTAGCACAGAAAGATAGCACGTCTTTTAAAAACTTGTAAATCATAAACTTAAAATGAAATATTGGTGTAGTAGAATTTACGAAATGAAATAAGGAACATTAAATGCGTGAAGAGCGAGAATGAGCAATGTAGGCTGCTTCTCGTCTGCCGTCTGGAAACGGCAACTCTGTAATACACAGTTGGCGAGGGAGATTTGGCAACAGGGCACCTGTTGTAGTATATTGTCTTTACAGCTAGAAGCAGACAACGTCTGTCGTGTCGCCTGCCTACTTTAACCTTACTCCTCAGTAGATGTATTCGATTAGTGCAGTTGCAGTACGATGTGAATTACATTTCAGGTGAACCGTCGTATGATTGCATGGACTAAGAGATGGTAAGTTTAGTTCAGTTATTTCTTATTTCGTAGGTTAAACTTAGGTGTTGGTCAGTTTCTGGAGTTTCCCCATCTTTGTTTACATCCAACTAGGCCTAATGCTGAAAAATAGAAAATCTTTTTACTGACTAGATTTCAATAAATGGCCCCCAAAAAACATAACCTCAACTTCTAACTTTATTAGTTCTGCCAGTTAGTTCTGCATTGTTACGGTTATGGTTTTAGTTGTTTAAACATTTTATAGGTGTAATTGGTTGGTATAGGAGAAGTTTTTGCATATATAAGGGAAGTAGCTTGTTTTATAGTACGGTATGGAATACTAGGTTTATTTTTGTTTGTTTGGCCACCTAAATGCTTTTACCGATGTCATATAACCTCACATTTAACGCAACACTACTTTAACCTATATATGTAAAAATAACAACGATACCATCCAATCACCTGAAATTAAGTAATTTCAGCTTATACCTCTAATTAGGTTATGTTACTGTCATTTTAATAACTCCCGCCTTCCTGTGTTTGACAGCTGTTTTTGCAATGCCGTGGCTGTCAGGCTGCAGACGTTTGTGTCGAAGAGCCAATGACTAAAAAGGTCATACAAAATAATTAGTAAACATCCAGATCTTTTATGGTCTTGCAATTATTTAAAATACATGTTTTACAATCAACTCGTAGAGTAAGGCACTAAATGAACTTTATCTTTAGGCAAAAAAAGATTATGTGTAATAAAAATACCAGATTAATAGCAAATTTTAAACTATTTCGAAACCTGGTAATGTAGGCAGACTTGGGTTTTCGTGTACGCCTACAGCTTCTTAAGTACAGTTTACAGTATGCAAATAAAAAGTATGACTGTTTTACTCATTGGCTGTTAGGCTGTGTTTATTCCGATACAAATTTTACACAAAATTTCCCAAAATTACAAAACAAAACTTTGGTAGATAAATCAAAATAAAGTAAAAATGAAGAATAATGGTTTTCTTAAAAACACCGTTTTTGAGATATCTACCATTTTGTTTTATTAAATTTTTATTTATATCTCGAGAATGTTTTGACCGATTTAACTCAAACTTGGCATGGTTTTTATCTAATACAATATCCATATTCAGAAGAATTACCAATTTAATTCAATCATTAGTTTCAAAATGATTGCCATTTAAAATTTCTTAACCTAAATTGTATGAAAACCATAAACTTGAAGTCAAATGTCAGGGCATCTTTTTTGTTGCCCTTTCAATCCCCTATCAAATGGTACGATGTCAAAACAAAGAGATGAGAAATAGTGTCACACACAATAGCGCCCAAAATCAAAAAAATTGTGCAAAGCCTATGCATGTTATATTAGACTTGTATTAATTTTAGGTTTAGGACTCTGTGTTCTAGTAGCATTTTGCCATTATTTAAATGTTCTTTTGCTATTCTTAATGGGGTTTTTTCAGGCTCAGAAGAACAAAAAAGGGCAGAGTTCGTTGCTGTCCTACTTTAGCTCAGGCCCAGCAAACAAAAAGAAACGGTTAGAAGATGAACTACCAGAAGGAGTTGTTTTGGAACATGAACCAGAACCGGCTGTAGTAGACGTTTTAGATTCGTCATCGGCTCAGTTAACAACCACAACTACAAATGAAGATACCACAACTACTCCTACAGATGAAGTGCAGAGTCCTAGCTGTTCCTCTAGTTCATCTGACCAATTGACAATCACTGTAATTAATAAACGTGATCCTGCTCATGGCCCAGGTTTGGCTAAGGCGTTTTTTAGGGAAGGCTCATTCCAACCACGAGAATTAAATTTCCCTAAAACGGATGGTAGGAAATTTAGGCCAGAGTGGTATAAACTGTATCCTTGGCTGGAATACAGTCCTCTAACTGACAAAGCGTTCTGTTTTGCCTGCCGTTCGTTTTACAGCCCAGAAGAAAAAAATGCAGAAAATGTATTTACACTCAGTGGGTTTTCCAAATGGAAGAAAGCTGTAAAAGTATTTGAGAATCATGAAAAGAGTAACTCGCATCGAAGTAGTAACACTAAACTCAGTTCTTTAAGAGAAGCCGACAAAAGTGGCACTGTTATTGAAAAAAGTAAATCAAAAGTATTCAGAAGAAGTACAAGAAAACAGATTGTACTTAGAGGCTTTGTGTGAATCCCTGATATTTTGTGGGAGACAATCTATTGCTCTAAGAGGTCATGACGAATCTACAGATTCAAAAAACAGAGGAAACTTTTTGGAGCTGATGAGGCTTCGTTCCAAAGATAATAGTTTAGTAAACAAATTCTTTGTAGAGCATCGCAAAAATTTTCAATATACTTCAGCGACTTTCCAGAATGAGCTTCTGTCCATAATTGGGGAACAAATTAAGTTGCACATTGCCAAAGAAGTTAAAGATGCAAATGTTTTTGCCATTATAGCTGATGAGACCCAAGACATAGCAAAGCACGAGCAAGTAGCTATTGTCTTGAGACATGTTAATGATAAACTAGAAGTTCATGAGTCGTTTGTGGGGTTTTACCGTGCTAGAAGAACTGATGGCGATACACTGGCAAATGTACTTAAGGACGTTTTGATTTCACTGGACTTGAATATTAAACATCTGCGTGCTCAGTGCTATGATGGGGCTTCGAACATGAGGGGTCCCTACAAAGGAGTGGCAGCTAGAATTATACAAGAAGCCCCCATGGCAATGTACATTCACTGCAATGCACATATATTGAACTTGTGCATTGTAAGCTGTTGCACAAGCGTGAATTCAATAAGAAACACCTTCTTTGTGCTTCAAAGTCTTTACAACTTCATTGAGAAATCAACTAAAAGACATGCTGTTTTTGAAAACATTCAAAAAAGTGCAAAAAGCTTTAGTGGTGGAACAGCAACATTGAAGTCTTTGAGTGATACCAGATGGGCTTGCCGTGTCGAAGCAGTGCGTTCTTTGTTAGATAATTTTGATGCCACTCTTACGACACTACGAGAGATTTCTGAAACAGACCCTGACAGTGGTGGACAAGCCAATGCTTTGTTGAAAAATATGGAGGACTTCAACTTTGTATTTGACCTTCTATTACTCAGGAGAGTTCTAACACAATGTGACATACTGTCAAAGACCCTTCAGTCAAGCAGTGTGACCTATGAAGTTGTGAAATCTGTAAAAAACAGCACACTTGAAGTTTTGCAATCCTTCAGAACAGATGAGTTTTTCACCAAGTTGTTCAATCACTGCACAGAAATTGCTGACACGTGCGGGTTTAGAGCTGCCGAGTTGCCAAGAAAGGGCAAAATTCCCTCAAAAATCGGGGGTGGGAGTAAAGCTCCATTTGAATCTGTACAACAGTACTACAAAGTTTCAATCCTCTGGCCAGTTATTGATATCCTAAGCGAGGAGATAGAGGCCAGGCTTCAAGAAAACAACCTAGATGTACTTAACCACTTAAGCAAAGTTCTAGGTGGAAGTGATATAGACACAGCCAGTGTACAGTATGTGTGTAAATACTATAGTTTAGACTATGACATTCTTCTGTCTGAACTAAACTGTTTTAACAGAACGGAGGAATCAAGAAGCAAAAGTATCCAAGAAAGAGCTGACGTTTTTGTACAAACATCTTTGAAAAGTGTGTTCCCTATGCTTTTTGAACTTTTTCGTTTGTACTATACAATTCCAATGAACTCGGCATCGTGTGAGAGATCCTTTTCATGCTTACGGCGGTTAAAGACATATACTAGAAACTCTATTGGCCAGGAGAGGTTGTCTTCGTTAGCCCTTTTGGCTATTGAAAGGAGTGTAGAAATAGACATTTCAAAAGTAATTGATGACTTCAATTCAAGCCAGAAGAGAAGGCTTCATTTTGTTTAAAACTAACTTGTGGATGCAGTCTGGTTACATAGAATAAAGTGAAATTTGTTTGATCATGTTTACTTGATTTTTCCTTTTATAAAAAACAAACGGGCTGGGCACACAATAAATTAAAATTGGGCACACTTTTGAGTTGTGTGTGAACAATAATTACCTCACTTGTGGACCTTGTGGTTTAGTTAATAACTCAATTCATTAAAAATTATTGTTTTAGGCTAAGTTGTTAGCAGTAAAATTTTTGTAAAAATAGCTTGAAAAAGCTTAAAATACTAAACAAATTTAAAGCCAGTTTTCTTACAATTTTCCGGGGGAGGGCCCCGGACCCCCCCTCCACCTGGGGGGTATTCCATACCCCCCAGTAGATCTTGCCACCCCAGTTAAAAAGCTGAAATGACGCCCATGAGTTTAGTGAATACATTAGAGTTCTAGGGTCTACAGCTGAGGATATATGTTTTTCATTTATGAAAGAGGCTGTAGAAGAAGCAGTGAAAATAAATGATGGAAATAGGGATTTGTGTGTTGCCATCGACGGCACTTGGCAAAAGCGTGGACATACATCTCAAAATGGCATTGTAACTGCTACAAGTGTGGATACTGGTAAAGTTGTAGATGCCGTCATACTGTCTAAGTACTGTCGTTGTAGAGGCAAGTTTACTGGCCATCATGATGATAATTGCAGTGCTAATTACCAAGGAGTAAGTGGGGGTATGGAAGTGGTAGGAGCCTGTAAAATATTTCAACGGTCCGTTCCAACTTATGATGTTCGCTATATTGAATATCTTGGAGAAGGCGACTCTAAAGGGTTTGCTAGTGTATTAGAAAGCATGCCTTATGGTAATGACTGTCCAGTTACAAAATTAGAGTGCATTGGACATGACCAAAAGCGTATGGGCACACGCCTAAGGACATTAAAACTAAGAGAAGGTAAGGCAAAACAAATTGATGGAAAAACCTTAGGCGGTCGCAACCGACTAACAGATGCTGCTATATTATCAATTCAGAAATACTACGGATTAGCCATACGCAGAAATATAGGTAATTTGAATGACATGAAGCAAGCTATATGGGCAGAATACTACCATTTACTATCAAGTAACTCTAATCCTCAACATGGACTTTGCCCGAAAGGAATTGATAGTTGGTGTAAATATCAAAAATCATTGGTCCAAAATGAAAAATATGATCATGAAAAACATTTTCACCTACCACTTGCCATAATGGAGAGGCTAAAACCTATTTTCAAAGATCTTAGTGCTCCTGACCTTCTAAAAAAGTGCTTACATGGTAAATCACAGAATCCCAATGAGTCTGTGAACCAAATAATTTGGACTCGCCTACCGAAAACCGTGTTTGTAAGCATTCACATACTTCACTTAGGTGTATGGTATTTAAGAAACTGGGATTGATTGTTGGGCAGAATTTTTGTGATGCTATGAAAAATAAAGATATATCCCGGCTAAAAAAGGCTCAGCGCATGATCTCGGAAGTTGCAAAAAGAAGCAGACAATCCCGTGAAAGTGCTAAAAGGAAGTTGGAAGATGAATGGGAAGATTTGGAGGATCCTGATGATCCCAGTTATGGAGCAGGATGCCATTAACTTCAGTTACATATTACCAAGTAAGACCAAATGTATATTTTAACTTTAACGTTGATTTCCCGGAATTTCATTTTTTTCTTACTTATGTTCCTTTATCTCAGGAAGTATTAGATGGATCATTATGAAAAAAAAAACCACTTGTACATGCCACCAATATACACATTTTAAGCGCGTAACATTGTAAAAAAAATCTTTAATAATTACGCAAAAAAATAAATAACATAAAATTTTTTCAAAAAAAAACATGTATTTAAAAAAAAATTCTTTTTTAATGAAATTTTCTTAAAAACCAAAATGTTTTGCGCTCTATTTCATGATAAGGACCTAAAAAATAACACATAAAAATTTTACTGTAATCGAACCAGTTGTTCCTGAGAAGAAGGTACATAAAATATAGGAATATAGCATTGTAAGGATAGGGCCTACCGAACCCCCTTAAGTTATATAATCATAACTATAGGCGTAGTGATCCACCGGTGGTACACTTGTTTTTTCACAGTCTGCCGGCAGAAGGCTAAGCACCAGCTGTTTGTTTACTTCCGTTGCAAGCACGTAGCATTGTTTGAGGTTATGTTTATTGTATTCTGCTACTCGCACGGTCTGCTCTTTGTTTTTATGTGATATTTAGTGTTATCCGTTATGTAGTGGTATTGTGGTTCAGATATATTTTTTTGTGATAAGCTGTGCTTATAACTGTTTTAGTATGGAGACATCGGACATTGTAAATGCTTTGAATGAATCCCTAACTGATTTTTCAGTCTCCGGTAGTGAATATGTCCCCTCGTCATCTGATAAAGAAGACGATTCCGAAACATCTTATATTACCTCTTCTGAGGTAGAAACACCTAATGAGGTAGGACTGGACTCGCTTGATATACCTACTCCCGATAATAATAACTATCATGTCAATGATGACAACGAATGGGGGGATTGTAAATACACTGTAAGGCAATTTCCTTTCACCGATTCTGAGGGAATCCAGTATGACTTTGACCTTTCAAGTCCTATAAGTGTATATGAACAGTTTTTGACAGAGGAAGTACTAAACCTAATTGTAACTGAGACTAACAGGTATGCTTATAGTCATCTCCATAGCAACCCATTGAAGAAAAGGTCTTTTATGAGGCAATGGCTAGATACAAATGCAGAAGAAATAAAAAAACTCTTTGGAATATTTATAGTGATGGGAATGAATCCCTTACCTCAACTTAGACTGTATTGGTCAAATGATGAAATGTTCAAGAATGATTTCATTAAAAAATCCATGAAACGTGACAGATTTGAGATGTAACTTAAATGTCTGCACTTCCATAACAATGAGGTAACAGACATTGATGAAACTAGGATGGCTAAGTCAAAGAATTTGTGAACATGATGAACGGCATTTTTTAGAGTCTTCACTCCAGGTGAAACTGTCGTCATTGACGAAACCATGATCCCTTCGAGGGGGCGGTTTATTTTTAGACAATACCTTCCAGATAAAGCGAACAAGTATGGGGTAAAATTATATAAGCTTTGTTCAACTAGTGGTTGCACTGTAAAATTGAAAATCTTTGCTGGAAAAGAAGACATTACAGGAGGTGTGGGCCACAAACAAAAAATAATGTTGCACTTGATGAGCAATTTTTTGGACAAAGGACGATTGTTGTATGCCGACAATTTTTACAACAGTGTGGCCATAGCTGAAGCTTTGCTGGACAAAAAAAACCTACATATGTGGGACTTTGCGGAAAGACCTCAAGGACAACCCAAAAACTTCTATAAAAAATCATTAAAAAAAGGACAAGTATATTGTCAGGAGAATCATAAGGGTGTGAAAGTGCTCAAATGGGTCGACAAATGGCCTGTGCATATGATCACTACCCGTGCTGAAGATACAGACACTCTTGTAACCTTCTAGAAAAACAAAAAGAAAAAATGAGGCTATTATGAAACCTACTTCAGTGTTAGCCTATAATTCTGCCAAAAAGGGGGTTGACATCTCTGATCAGCTTAGCTCCTATTACAGTCCGCTCAGAAAAACCTCCAAGTGGTACAAAAAAGTTGCTACAGAAATTCTCCTTGGGACCAGTGTAGTAAATGCTTTTGTCCTATTCAACCATGCTAGGGACAAAAAATACCAGTGGGACAAGTTGAGATTCAGAACAGAATTGGCAAAAAGTCTGATCGGAATTGCAACAAATGAATCTACTCCAGGATCAACTCCTACATGTACTACACCCACAGCATCGCTGTTAGCAGGTAACTTTATAATACAATTAATTGCGTTTCATTTTAGAACCTACATCATCCCAAAGTTATTTTAACTGTTTTCTAAATTCGTGTTTTTTTCTATTATTGAGCCTTATAACCATAAAAAATTAAATATTCTAAAGGTAAGAATATATAAATTTTCAGGCAGAAAAAAAACCAAAGAAAACCCACAATCTGGAGAAGAGAGAAGGTCCATTGCGTATTTCAAGAAAGCGATGTTTGCCATGCTATGACAGTTTGACTTTAGGGTCATTCCATGTCAAATCACCCAGTAAAATAATTAATTTGACACCCACTTCTTTAGATTTTGATGAAACTTGGCACAATTGATGCATTTGCTATCCTATTGGTAAATACCAAATTTTATTTCTCTATCTCTTATAGTTTTTTTCTACAAATTTTTTAATTTTCTTAATTTAACGCGATTTTAGGCCTCTGATTTCGCGTCTTGCAATGTAACTTGTAGCTTAAAAAATTAATATCATGAAATCTATTCGAGATATCACCATGAAACTTTGCATAATATTTAATTAATATATTTAAAATAAAGAAAAAATACAATCACTAACCTATCTCAACTCCAAAAAATAATAAAAATATTATAATCAGAATTTTTTTTATTTGAAAAGCGTAGTCGGGATTTACTAAAATTGCAATATCTCAGGTCTCAGACCTGGTAGAGTGTTCATATTTTTTTTACATACTCCTAGATACATAGGCTAACAGATAAACAAAAAAGATGTATGGCTTTTTTCACATGTTTGACTGATTTCAACATTTTTTTATTTTTTTTTTTAGGGCAAAAAACACTTGGGTTATCATTGCCCGATAACAAGATATGACACCTACTCATAGTTTGGTAGTGTCAAAACAAGTAAATAGCACTAAAAACAAAAGAGATATTAATAATAATTAACTGGGCGTACTATAAATAATAGAGAACAGTTTCTTAAAACTATTAAGAACATAGCATTATGGTCATTCCACATCAATTCAACCAGAAAAAAATAATTTTTTCACCAAACACCTCAGATTTTTATGAAACTTGGTACATTTGTTCTATATATAGAGATTAATAACACCACCAAATTTTAAATTTTTATCTCACATACTTTTTTAGTTATGGCACTTTAAAGTTTGGTCGTTTCTCAGTTTCCGAGCATTGGATAGTGCCCAGTAAAACGTGTATTAGGATAGAAAAAAAAATTCTCATTCACTTATTTGGCACCCAATCTTGGTGAAATTTTCAAGGTAGGTTTATATAAGTATAAGGAAGTTAAAAAAATATATAACATAACCCTAAGCTAAGCATAAAATATTATAAAAAAAATATTTTTTGAACTTTTTACAATTTAAAAAACGGGAACATGGCTCAGCGTAAAATTAAATATCTCAAAAAGGGAATGAGATAATCAAGAATTTTTTCCCCCCTAAATTATCTATATGAAGTGGGCTTTAATTTAATAAAATAAAAGTTTTGTGTATTTTCTTCCTTCTATTAACTAAGGCCATTGCAAGTTACAATATATTAATTACAATCAAAGCGAGGTTGTACCAGTCTCAATGGCTACAGATTGTTAATGAAAATTAAATAAAATTTTTAATAATTTTAATTTAACATTTTAATAATTATAATGTTCTATATAAACATTATAATTATTATAATATTTATATAGAAGCTTAGTTTAACACAGTACTGTACCTAAGTTCAATGTCAACATTCATGTTTAAATAGATTAGACTACAGAAATAAACAGGCAGATATTCTACCTCCTAATCTGGGCAAGTTGCAACACGAGGTTTTCATGTCATGACAGGCTGCTTTTCTAGGCAGTGTATCTGACAGTTATGAGCCAGTCTGTTACTAGTGTCCCAAGAGGTAACAGTGTTAGAAGCTGTGGTGGTTATAAAGTGGTGTTTACCTTTCTTTGGATATGATATTGTGTTAGTGTGTGTGTCTGAGTGTTGAATTGAGTTTTAACTAAGGTGCCAATCTTTAAAAAACCTAATATTAATACAAAGATTAATGATATTCCATATACTTGTATAGATCAAATTTTTGAACTTAATTTTTGAAATTTTCGTTGTTTTATGATGCATTTGTAAAGAAGAGAAATTTAACCTGCTTTTAAATCAATTAGAAATGGACAATAAGTGTAGTATAGGGCTATTAAAACTGACAGAATGCCACAAATTAACTTATGTTACAAAAAAAGGGCTAGAAAATGTTAGTGATTTGTCTGAAGAAAATCTCAACTTGATTAAAATAAGAAGTGAATTAGATGATAAGGAAATAATTAACATTTGTTTGCATCATAAGAGTTTATTTTTGACCAAGTACGAATTCCTCCAAAAAGTCTGTTGTGATCCTTTTAAAACACATTAAATGCGGCTGGCACCGCACGGTGCCGCGCTTCGGGTGTCCTCGGGTGCGTTCGGCACCGGACGGTGTCACGCCACCTTCTAGATTTCACAACGTCAGTGCTGTTTCAGCTTCTGCGTGAGGAAGGTATATTTCGCGCCGCGTGTAGAGTACCCTTGTTTGTTGTTCCACGTGGTTCGGGTTGAGTTCATCGGCTAATCTGTGTGTTTGGTGTATTGTTATAGTTGTAGGGGCTGTGAACTTCGTTGTGAACAATGGATGGTCCTAGTTCTAGCCAAATAAGACACTATTTGAGTGAGAGTGATGTGGAAAGTAGTTCTGACGATTCTGTGGCGTCTGCCGGCCCGGAGAGTGACATTGACCAAGCCCAGCTTGACGCGCCGCCTATTGTCAATGTGGTGGCGCCTGTGGACATCGAGGATGAGGACACGGATGACCAGGAAGCTGATCAAGTGATTTCTGACCCAATATGGTCACTTCGTACTGCAGGTATGCGAAGAATTCCCTTCACAAAAGAAAACAAATTGCTTGTACCTGCCCCAGGAACAAACGATCCTATCGATTGGTTTTTTTTACTACTTGATGATACCTTGTTGGAAAAAATTGTGTCTGCCACTAACAAAAATGCCTGGGAAATATTATTTTCCCCTAACCTCAAAATAAAATCAAGAATAAATAATTGGCAGGAACTGACAGTGGCTGAACTGAAAAAATTTTTCGGGCTAATCTTTCACATGGGAACTGTAAAAATCAATCGTCTAAACGATTACTGGAAAACTGATCGTATGTTTAATTTTGGATTCGTGAGATCCCAAATGAGCAGAGACAGATTTCTCCTGATCCTAAGATGTTTAAATTTTTATGAAAGTGACGAAGAGACTGTACCTGATGATCGCCTCTACAAAGTCAGGCTTTTGATTGACTATTTCAATCAAAAGATGAAAACCATGTACTACCCAAGTCGAGAGTTGTCGATTGATGAAGGAATGGTGCTATGGAGAGGACGTCTGCACTTTCGACAATACATTCAAGGAAAGCGCCATAAATATGGTATCAAGATTTACTCGTTATGTGAACCGGATGGACTTTGTGTAAGTTTCACTGTGTATTCTGGGAAGGGAGGTGAACTTGGAGGAAAAGGTCATGCTAGCAAAGTAGTCAAGTATTTGATGAGGGGAATGCTTGGGGTGGGCCATTCATTGTATATGGATAATTATTATATCAGTTACCCCCTTGCAACCGAGTTACTGAGTGAGAAAACCTACTGCACCGGCACAATGCGCTCAGACCGAAAGCATGTTCCGCTAGATCTCAAGACAGCTCGTCTTGCCAGAGGAGAAAAGGCAGAACGGTACGCCAATGGTGTTTTGATAGCAAAATGGTGCGTCAGGTGTTGTACCTATCCACAGAGTTTGAGAATGATTGGGCAATCTCAATGAATAGGTATAACCAACCTCGCCAAAAGCCTCTGCCCATAATACAGAACAACGCCCATATGAAGGGTGTGGACCGAAATGATCAGCTTATGAGCTATTATGCCTTCGAACACAAATCAATTCGCTGGTACAAAAAGATCTTCGTCCATTTCCTTCAGACGTTGTTGGTGAACTCCTTCAAACTTTATTTACAAACCAACCCAAGGAAAAGATCGCTGTACCACTTTAGATTGTCCATCATCAACATGCTTTTGCCTGCAGCAAACGCAATCACACCTCCACTCCGGCCTAGACAACAAACAACTGTCAGACACGTATTGTCAAAAATGGACACACCTGACAACACAGGAGAAAGGATGAAGAGAAAACGATGCAGAGAATGCTCAAAGACAAAGAAAAGAACCATGACCCTTTTCTTTTGTGCCCAGTGCCCTGGCGAACCTGGCCTATGTGCACTGAGATGCTTCGACAAGTATCATGAGTAGGAAAGAAAATGAGGCAGGAAAAAGTGGAAATATTGTAAATATTGTATATAATTGTGTGTATGACGGTTACAAATGAATGAATACTGTAAACAATTTGAACAGTGAAAAGTGTTGTGCGTGGAAAGTGACGGACGCGACTGACACCGTCGGGTGTCCAATGGCATCTGACCTGCCGAGTGCGGCCGGCACCTTCCGGTGCCGCTACTATATTGTTGCTGTATATATGTATATATGGACATATACACATCATTGATGGTGCATATGAAGTCTCCACATAATAATGGTAAGTAAAACCTAAAAAAAATATTTTCAGCATGGGCTTGTATTTTACGTATTTTCTGGCAGCAGTGAATGTGTTAAAAAAACATAAGAAACCCATTAAAAATGGCTTAAGAGTTGTAAGTATTCAGCAAAGTCAGGCCTGTATCACAAAAGGTTTAAAGGTAAAACCAGGGGAAAAAGTTGTGCACCAATTGCTCTAAAAATATATTCTCTACTCCAAATGACTGTGAAGAAGAATCACATGATGATGATCTTTTTACACTGCCGACTGAAACTGAAACTCAGTTACAAAAAGAAGAGGCTATTGATTCTCTAAATTCCTCTTTAACGGATATTGGTTGTTCACCTTTTAAATTACATGCGTTGAATGAAAACTCCAAAATTGGTTATGCACAAAATAAATTAGAAAAACTGCATCAAAATGTAAAAAAGAAAATTGAAACAGTTTTAAATGTTCAGTTGCCACAAAAAATACCTAAATTGCAAAAAACAGCTGAACAAAAAGCAGATGAAATGGACCTGCTTGTTGAGAATATAAAAAGTGAAGTAAATAAACTTTCATCAAAAAAGAAAATACAACTATTAACGATTCCAGTATCACTGAATTGGTCGATGCCTTTGAAGTGTCTGATTATTCTGCTAGACAGGCACAAAAATTGTACAAAGAAAAAGGACTTTTGGCTGAACCTGAACCAAGAAGAGGAAAGAAACTCAGTCCTGAAGTTGTGGAGTTGGTCACAAATTTTTATCAAAGCGACGAGCAATCAAGAGTTTTGCCAGGTATGAAAGATGTAGTAAGCCTGGGAAAGAAAAAATATGAGAAGAAAAGATTAATTTTAAGTAACCTCAATGAAATATTTGCAAACTTCAAAAGGGAACATCCTGACATAAAAATAGGGTTCTCCAAGTTTTGTACTCTTCGTCCCAAATGGTGTGTTCTAGCTGGTGCTAGTGGAACACACTCTGTTTGTGTGTGTACTATTCATCAAAATGTGTTGCTCTTAATACATGCAGCACAACTGGAAGAGAGTCACAAAGATCTACAAAATCTTCTTTTATGTGAAAATCCAACTCAAAACTGCATGTTAAGGCGATGTGAAACATGTCCCTCAAAAGACAATCTGACAACATTCTTACAAGCAAAGTTTGAAAACTATGAAGAAGATGATAGAATAGAATTCAAACAGTGGGTAGCTACAGACAGGACACAGATGATAACACAAACTTCAACTATTGATGAATTTGTTGACGAGTTGGCAACAAAAATAGAAAAACTGATCCCTCATTCTTATATTGCAAAAAGCCAGTCCAGCTATTTTAAAAGCTTAAAGGATAACTGTGCGCCAAACGAAGCCATTATATCAATGGACTTTAGTGAGAATTTCTCATTTGTGATTCAAGATGAGGTGCAGGGTTATCATTGGACCTCAGACTCCTGTACTGTTCATCCAGTAATTATTAACATGTGTGTTGACGAGGAAAAAATAGTCTCATCACATTGTGTAATCTCCGATGACTTAAATCATGATGTTTGTATGGTTTATAAAATACAAGAAACCCTGTTAGAGTATGTCAAGGAAAATTATCCCAATGTCACGGATGTTCACTATTACAGTGACGGTTGCGCCGGACAGTACAAGAACAAATACAACTTCATGAACCTTTCACTTCATGAAAAAGACTTCAAAATTAAAGGCCAATGGTCTTTCTTTGCTACAAGCCACGGCAAAACTGAATGTGACGGTATTGGGGGAACTGTTAAAAGGTTGGCGAGAAAAGCAAGTCTTCAAAGGCCTCTTCAAGATCAAATACTAACAGCAGCTACCTTTTACGAGTTTTGTAAATCAAACATATCCAAAATAAATTTCCATTTCATTTCAAAAGAATCAGCAGATGATGTTCGCCGACAGCTTGAAACACGTTTTGAAAACCTTAATACTCTTCCAGGTACCAGAAGTTTTCACAACTTTAGACCCTTGGACTCTTCAGGAACATTAGAAGCAAGGCGAATTAGTACTGATGAACATCCTAGCCTAACGTACAATTTAAGGAGAGGGTTGGCCTTAAATGTAAGAGAAGAAGATTTGTACCCCTCACGCTACATTGCTTGTAAATACGACAATCTTTGGTTCTTTGGGATAATAACAAATGTTGCCAAGGAAGATGGAGACGCTACAGTAAAATTTCTTCATCCAGCAGGACCATCCCCCTCATTTTACTGGCCAAAACGAGATGATATATGTGATGTGCCGATTCCACACATCCTTGCAGTGGGTTGAGCCTCCACACACTTCGACTGGAAGAACATATCAATTCTCACCAGAGTGCATAAAATTAATTGAAAAGCTAATGGTTCATTAACTTTCAAAGCCTTAAAATAAGTACAGTGAAAGGGTGAATTATGATTTCCAAACATAAAAATGTAATTTATCCTTGTTTAACAAGCTATACCCATTTATTGAAACCAGGCGAACTTCACATTGCTCGTAAGTAATATAATGTCACTTTCAATGGTATCAATAAATAGAAGGAAGAAAATACACAAAACTTTTATTTTATTAAATTAAAGCCCATTTCATATAGATAATTTAGGGGGGAAAAAATTCTTGATTATCTCATTCCCTTTTTGAGATATTTAATTTTACGCTGAGCCATGTTCCCGTTTTTTAAATTGTAAAAAGTTCAAAAAATATTTTTTTTATAATATTTTATGCTTAGCTTAGGGTTATGTTATATATTTTTTTAACTTCCTTATACTTATATAAACCTACCTTAAAAATTTCACCAAGATTGGGTGCCAAATAAGTGAATGAGAATTTTTTTTTCTATCCTAATACACGTTTTACTGGGCACTATCCAATGCTCGGAAACTGAGAAACGACCAAACTTTAAAGTGCCATAACTAAAAAAGTATGTGAGATAAAAATTTAAAATTTGGTGGTGTTATTAATCTCTATATATAGAACAAATGTACCAAGTTTCATAAAAATCTGAGGTGTTTGGTGAAATGACCTGGTTGAATTGACATGGAATGACCCTAATATACACATATAAATATCTATGATATATAACACTTAAAACTAGTTAACAATAGATCTGAGTGAGCTGTAAAAGGGCCCACCCAGTCCGGTTACTCTAATGGAAAGCTCTTTTTTTCAGGTACTTCACAACCCTTCAAACCCTGGCCAGCAATGAGGTACTCTCCAGGAATCCGAAGAGCTTAACTAGAACTTCATTATTGTCCCCTAGCAATTCGGCGAGAGTAGAAGGGAGACGATAATCGCGCCTCTGTCGAGAATAGTGATTACACTCGATCAGGACATGGTTCACAGTTAGATTAACATTATACACGGGGCACAAAGGAGGATCCCCGCGGTTCATAAGAAAGCCGTGGGATAGAAGGGTGTGTCCGATCCGAAGACGGCATAACACTACCTCCTCCCTGCGGTTGGTACGGTTTGAGGACGTCCAAGGTAGAAATGACCCCTTTATGTCCCGTAGTTTGTTATCGTTGATATCTGTCCACGACCTTTGCCACTCATTTCTTAAGAGTTCTTTGATGTGTGGTTTCACATCTGGCAATATTAGTTGTTGGGTGTAAGGCGCCAATTCTATCGCTTCCCTTGCAGCTCTGTCGGCCATTTCATTGCCAGGTATTCCAACATGACTTGGTACCCACATAAAAATCACTTGAACATTTCTTCTTATTAAATCATGTAGGGAGTTTTTTATATTGCACAGAAGAACGTGTTTCGGATACAAGTCCTTTAGTGCTTCTATGCTGCTCAGTGAGTCGGTACATACCACCAGCCTCCCTGTCCTAGGGCACACGATGTTGAGTGCCTTCTCAATGGCCGTCAGCTCGGCAGTATAGACAGAGGACGCAGGGGGGAGGCAAAATTTGAACTAAGATCTGGCAGTCACAAAGGCGCAACTAGTGCCAGTCCCAGTTTTAGATCCATCCGTATATACTACGTCACATGGTGTCAACTTGTTTAGCTCTTCACGAAATAATTGGTTTATTATGTTTGCGGATGTATCTTGTTTCTTATTGTGTACTGGCGAGTTTATAATAGGTGGTGTATTCAAAGACCACGGGGTACGTCGCAATCGTGGCTTTGTCGCACCTCGAAAACGTCGATGCCGAGACGTACTATTATGTTTCCTACTCTTATACCGAAAGGGGCTGAAGCGTTAGGTTTCAACTTATACCTATGCGTTAACGCATTTTCAAATACTAAGTCGTAAGCTGGGCTGAAAGGTCTAGATTTCAGAGTATACCAAAAGTTGGCTAACAACAGATCGCGTCTATGCGACAACGGCGGCTCTCCGCACTCAGCCAGCAAACTTATCACCGGACTGGAGCGGAATGCACCGGTAGTCAGTCTGATAGCAGAGTGATGGATTGTGTCCAGCATTTTAATAGTGTTGGGACGTGCCGAGGAGTACACCTGACACCCGTAATCGAGGCACGAACGAACAAAAGCTTTATAAAAGCGAAGCATACATGTTCTGTCCGCGCCCCACCTTGTCCCTGTAAGCACTCTGAGCAAGTCCAGTCGCCGTAGACATTTAGCTTTCAATTCTTTCAAATGAGGAACCCAGGTAAGTCTGCTGTCCAAAATAATGCCCAAAAACTTTATGGTACGAGTTACTGATATACGGGTACCGTTAATTGTAAGGAAAGGCTCGGTAGCATTCCTCTGCCTAGAAAACAATATGCACTGGGTCTTATCAGATGAAAAGGAAAATCCTGTTTGTCGACTCCAGTCTTCAAGCCGACGTATCGCAATCTGTAAGATTCGTTCCACAGTAGCATGTTTCCTTGCGGCGACGTACACAGCAAAGTCGTCAACAAAAAGAGAGCATCGAGCAGGATTAGTGATACAGCTCACGATGCTATTTATAGAAATGGCAAAAAGTGTACAGCTGAGCACACTACCCTGAGGCACCCCATTCTCCAGCATTATTGGGTTGGACAAAGTTGTGCCCAACCTTACCTGAAAAGTTCTGTCGCTCATAAAGTTATTTATGAAGCATAAGATGTTTCCACCGACTCCCCATGACATCAAGGTGTTTACAATTCCCCTTCGCCACGCGGTGTCGTAGGCTTTTCGAAGATCAAAGAAGACTGCCAATACCTGTTTTCGCTCAAGAAAGGCATCTAAGATAGTAGTCTCCAATGAGACCAACAGATCCGTCGTTGACCGTCCTCGGCGAAACCCGCACTGCTGGTTTGCGAGAAGGCGGTTTTGTTCCAAAAACCATACCAGCCTACGGTTCACCATGCGTTCCAGAATTTTGCATAGACAACTGGTGAGCGACACCGGCCGATAACTGGTGGGATCTTTCCTATTCTTTCCAGGTTTTAAAAGGGGAATAATATGAGATCTACGCCATGCCGAGGGAAAGGAACGCTCCTGAAAAATCCGATTGTACAGAGTTAAAAGAGCTTTTTTGCAAGAGATTGGAAGATTTTTCAGCATGGCATAATGGATATCGTCTGGTCCTGGGGAGGAGTTTTTGGAACAAGTGATCGCGGAGTTCAGCTCTTCTAAAGAAAATAACACGTTAAGGGGGCTATTTGTATTTAAATTATAATTTATTTGTACCGTTTCAATGGTATGTTTAAATCTTTGAAACTCAGGACAGTATGATGTAGTCTTTGATACTTCAGATATGGTATGAGACAATTGGTTTGCGACCTCTTGAGGATTGGAAATGATATTATTCCCAACCGTAAGTTCTAAGATAGGTTGGGAGAGGGGTTTTCCACAAACCGAGCGAAGCTTCCTCCATACTACTGAAGAAGCCGTAGTCCTTGTTATGGAATTGGTGAACGCTTGCCACGGCTGTCTCTGCGAAATCCTAAAAATCTGGCGGGCTTTAGCTCTCTTTTGTCGGTATAACTCTAGGTTTTCTTGAATTGGCCTGATTTTTAATTTTCTTAGAGCTTTTCTTCTGTCTCGAAGAGCTTTACTACATTCTTCTGTCCACCAAGGAACAAAGTTCCGCTTCGGTGTACTAGAAGATATAGGTATACTGTCCTGAGCTGCATGCAATATAGAATTATTTATGTTAGTGATTGCGGTTTCAATATCCAATGGAATATTTATTTCTGGGGTTATTATGGTTTCGTTAAATTTATTCCAATCGGCTTTTTTAATAATCCATTTCGGTCTCCTGTTTCTTTGTATCACCGTATCCGGAAAGCTAATGAGAATTGGAACATGGTCGCTTCCATGTAAATCCGTGATTAGCTGCCTGTCTATTCTATGTGCAAGACCCTGGCTGCAAATCGGTAAATCGATGACAGACCAAGATCCAGTTCGAGGGCATAAATATGTAGGGGAGCCGTTATTTAATACAACCAAGTTGGCTTCGTCGCAGATTCTGACAACCAAGTTGCCTCTTGAGGAACAGGTATTAGATCCCCAGAAATGGTTGATGAGCGTTGAAATCACCAATCATGAGAAATGGACGGGGCAACTAATTAATCAGGTCTGACAGCTCTTGTCTGTCGAGAACGAATGGTGGAGGTGGAAAATATACAGAACATATATTTATTTTAAAAGGAACTGAAATGGAGATACATGACGCTTGCAGGGAAGTGTTTAAGTTCACTTCTTTTGCGCCAACTGTTGCATCCACGAAAATAGCTGTACCCCCACAGGCATTAAGGTTGTGGAGGTTATCGTAACGATAAATATCGAAACCCTTCAAGGAAAAATGATTTGCCCAGTGAATTTTAGTTTCCTGGATGCAGACAACACTTGGCTTTGACTCCTGAAGATGTTTTAATTCTTCAACACGTGATTTTAATCCGTTTATGTTCCATTGGAGTATTGAAAACATTTATTAGTTATTTAAAAAAAGTTATTTTATTTCTGGTTTTTGAGAATTGTGGATTTTTAAATTTACCTGTGACTGTCTTGAATTCTGTTTCTAAAAAGCCCCACACACTACCGGACCAGACCTTCAGGTGTCAGGCACTTGTCGTATCGTGTGTGGGGCTGTCTGCGGACCGATTTTCTCGGTCCAGACTGTCTGCGTGTCTGATGGTTGAACCCTCCGACCACCGACGGTCTGAGGTTCCCCCACCACTATTTTTTGTCCGGTCTGTGAGTGTGTAGCGCTGTCTGTCGGACGGCCGACCGTCGCGACAGTCTTCATCCATCTGTTGCAGTGAGTGTTGCTGTTCTAGCGCAACATCGTGATGTCTTCACAGCAATCCCAACCGAACAATTAAACTGAAAAAGAGGTTTTAGTGGAGCTTATTGAGTCACTAAAAGAGAACCGATGTTTGTGGGACACTAAGTGCGATGCCTATGCGAATAGGGATCTACGGAGGGCAGCACATGGTTCGCTGTTGGAGATATACAAAAAATTCCAACCGAATGCAACAATTGACCTGCTCAAGAAGAAGATAGAAAATCTCAAGTGCAGTTTCAGACGGGAATTGAGGAAGGTAAGCTTCACAACATTGATGTTTGTATAAATTATCCAATAATTTATTAACTTCTTGATTTTATATAATTTTTATTTATTTATTTAATACTAGCTGAGTACCCGTCCTTCGTACGGGGATCTTATTGTTAGTAATGAGATGAGTACAGACATAATAGAAGCATGTTCTAAGTTACTATAATGTAGATAGTCAGTAAAAATATACTCGAAAACAGTCCTAACGGTATTTTATTCGAGTATTTCTCAGTATTTATAAACTTCTTTTCATTTCTGGAACTAAAACTAATAAGTCTAAAACTAACCTCGTGGCTGTTATCGTCTGGAAAAGAAAAATTAATTTTAAAATACCTGCCATTTTGAAACGGTTTGGCCGATCTTTCTCATATACGAAATCCGCCTCAGTTTTATTACTTCCAAGTAGTATTTTAAAATCAGTTTATTATGTACAATACCTGATGGGGATTGCAAATAAATTATTTTGCACACGATTAGTATTTTAATAAGGATATAATGATTACAAAGGGGAACATACATTTCCCCTAATAGTAAGCTAACAATAACAATATAATTGAAATTAAACATTCATTGCAGGTAAGTAGCCAGTGAAACAACTGGAGCTGGCAGCAGCCAGATATATACACCACGTCTCTGGTTCTATGAACTCATGTCATTCTTGGAAGAGAAGGAGATGATTAGAGAAGGATTGGATACTCTGGAAGAAGACGAGTCACAAATGGATGCTATGGTAAACAATTAGCAAAATCACGTTATTGCGCTCTTAACATATCCTCTTGAAACGTAAGGGCTCCTTTGTCGTTGTAGTAGTCAAGAAAACATTTTCGAATGTTCTTTCCTTGTTTAGAAACAGTTCTTACACTCGATTGCTGCATTAGTGCCAAGGACCGCAACTCACGCCAATCCCCAGGTCGTAACTGCATTGTATTAACATCTTCAGTGTCAACAGATGAAGGGGTTATGTACATTGCATTTCTCTGAGACAAGTAGTTGTGTAAGGCGCAACATGCAAGAACAACTACTACATTTTCCACATTGATTGCAATGGCTTGTAGGAAAAACGCGAAACCGTGATGCTAATATGCCAAACGCGTTTTCAACAACCCTTCTTGCTCGTGATAGTCTGTAGTTGAAAATTCTTTGCCCATGAGTAATATTTTTTAACGGGTAAGGCTTCATTATGTAAGGGCTAAGACTAAACCCAGAGTCTCCAAGGAAAACATATGGGACGCACTTATTCGTACCTGGTAAAGCTGTTGGCGCTGGTAATCTCAATTCATCATTTATAAGCCTCTGGTAAAAACTCGAGTTTTGGAGAACTGTAGAATCACACACACTGTTTCAATGTGTATGGACAGTATATGAGATTCATATGAGTTGTTTAAAACTACCATTTATCTTTATGTACTTCTTCAGACAGTGGTAAATTCAGCACAGGTTTCAGGTATGATTGATGACAGGAGCTGAGGCGAAATAGCAGCACTGAAGTCTTCGTAACTCCTCCCAGTTGCCAGATATCGGAGAGTTACAATCAGCCTCTCCTCAACACTCACAGTACTTCTAAATAAAGTGTTCTTTTTCTCAATGAAAGGCTTAACCATATAGAGTAAATCGGTAAAACACTGCTCGTCCATTCGCAAAAAATTTCTAAAATCACTCTCGTCCAGTTCTTTTAACAGATTTAAGTGTGTAAACCTTTTTCGATCATGAAGCCACTGCTTAGCCCATATTTTCCGTTTCTTCCGGCGTTTTTCCTCAGTTATCAACATACAACTAAGAGCTAAACCTATTTTCTGGTTCCTAGACAACACTGGTGCCATGACGTACAGGTGTTCTCATCACGGTGTCTCAACTACGAATGTTTGGTCTGGGAGTGTGTAGAGCCGTCCAAGACGGCATGCTTGCAGCCAGACGGTCAGGTCTGAAGGTCTGGTCCGGTAGTGTGTGGGGCTTATAAGGTTTGTTCATCCACAATCTCGTCCTCCTCCATAACACTTGATTGGGATGAAAAACGGGAATGTGTGGAAGTGTTTGGTGATCCTTGGGAGCGATTGACAATCTTACTTTTAATACTTTGTTTTAGTTTGTCGTTGAGCGCTTTTCTTTCAGCTGGCGTTAGCTGTTGAGGCTTTAGTTTCCCGGATACATTAGTTTTTTCGTTTGGTGTTTTTATACATTTTTCTCTAGTGCTCTGTAGACGAGGATCGTCAGATGTCTTCGCTGGAAGTAGCTTCTATTGTACTTGGGGGATTGGATTGAAGTTAGCCGAGAGTAAACTAATGACATTTGCCATTTGTTGTGTCAGGGCTTCAACCATCGCCTCCAAGGAAGAACAATGAGAACAGGAAGGAGTATCTCGGGTTGTCGAGGCAGCAGCTTTTGCGTAGGACACATCTTTCTTCGGCAGTTGAGCTATTTGTCTTCTATATTCTTTGCGAGCATCCACGAATGACAGCTTGTTAAACTGTGGCAATCTTTATTACCTCCTTTTCTTCTAGGTATATCTTGCAATTTCTTGAGGCTGCGGAGTGTTTTCCTTTGCAGTTAACGCAGAAGGGTTCTATGTTGCATGTCTTTTTGTTGTGGTCTTCCTTACCGCATTGTACGCACAGTTCTTTGTTGGCATACTTTACTAGAATGTCCGAACTTCTGACATCGAAAACATCGCTGTGGGTTTCGAAAGTACGGACGTACAGACAGAAACAAGATATCCTGCCTTAATCGTCTCCGGAGGGTGGGGTAAGTTGAAGGTTAGGATATGCCCGGGAGTTGCGATTTGATTCGTTCCTTCCATCCGGGTTATTCTGACGACATCAGTTACGAAACTAGGTTTAAGTTCTTCTTTTACCTCATCTAGATTGCATTCTAGCAGCTCCCTACTGAAAACGATACCCTTTGAAGAGTTCAGGGTACCATGGGGTTGAACTACTACTTGAAATTGATCAAAGAATGAGGTCATCTTCAGTAGTTGTTTCGATTGTTTACTATCAACCGCTTCCACCAGAACAGTTCCATCTCGAAGTTTCTTAATGGAGTTTGGCTGGCCTCCTGCTCCTACAATTGCCTTGTTAATAAGGAAGGGACTAGCTTTGGATAGAGGGTTCTTTTCATCTCTCGACTTGAAGACTAGGAACAGTGGAGTGTTTGTTGCATAGGCCTCATCATTTTGGTCTATTCTTCTTTGTTTGCTGTCCTCTTCTTGCATGGAGTCAGGTGATGGTCTTTTCAGATTACTTTCGCAATCTCTGTTTACTACACTGTGCCTTGGAGTTGGGGAGGTATCCATAGAAAGTTAACCAGCGCTTTGTGTGAAGAGGTGCGGGCCGAAACACCAGGAACGGGCGTGCCCTCGGGTCCTTGAACAAACAGACCCTACCCCAGTTCCCCGGGGCCTGGTGTTAGCTCGTTTAACCGAGACGGGAAATTCGCGCACGACTCGGGCTCGCACGTAGCAGCAGAGACTCCGACATCTCTGCTCACTGCACACTTCCTGACCAAGGACTGACGTGGCTGGTTTCAGATCCGTATCTTCACTGACGCGTCGGCAGCGCAAACGCACATCAGCCCCAGCACACTAACAAGAAGGCACTCCCTGATTAGGGCTGGGGCACTCCCAGCGGGTGACGAAGCGGAACAGTCGGAAAGGAGTGAGTAGGGACGGATAGGATTAAGGATACGGGAAAGGATGGGAAAGGCAGTTTAACGTCATACCCAGGACGTTTCAACATTATTTATGAGTAACAAAATTACAGACCAACTAAAAGAATACGCAATTTGAAACATTTGGTTTGAAAAGTAAATTAAAGTTTAATTTTAACTTTTCTTGTATTAAGTTGTTATCAGAATAAAAATACTCAATTAAACTTAGTACTCAAGTCACTTTCAATTTAAAAGTATTAACAAAACCTTTATGAAGATAAATTGTAAATTATTTACCGTAAACCGGGGTTACTTGACCCCAAAATATTGACTTTTTCACCCTCGCCACTTTTGCACCATGAAGTAAAGGGTCATTCCATGTCAAGTCAACCAGGTCATGACACCCACCTCTTTAGATTTTGATGAAACTTTGCACAACTGTTGCATTTGCTATCCTATTGATAAATACCAAATTTTGTTTCTCTATCTCTTATAGTTTTTTTTTCTACAAATTTTTTAATTTTCTTAATTTAACACGATTTTAGGCCTCGGATTTCGCGTCTTGCAATGTAACTTGTAGCTTAAAAAATTAATTTGTATCTTGAAAACTATTTGAGATATCACCATGAAACTGCATAATATTTAATTAATATATTTAAAATAAAGAAAAAATACATACACTAACCTATCTCAACTCCAAAAAAAAATAATAAAAATATTATAATCAAAAACTTTTTTTATTTGAAAAGCGTTGTTGGGATTTACTAAAATTGCAATATCTCAGGTCTCAGACCTGGTAGTGTTCATATTTTTATTTATAAACTCCTAGATACATAGACTAACAGATAAACAAAAAAGATGTATGGCTTTTTCACATGTTTAGTTAATATTCCAAAAAGTAGAATATTATTAACACACTCAATGCGGAGCGGCCAGATCCGACCTCCTCTACTACTCTGTTTCGTTGTAGCCAGTGCGAGCTCAGCTTTTGCTCAGAGACGGTGAATTTTTGTCAGCGTGGTGCGTAGCCATTATAGTACTGCAAACAAGTTTCAGTTTTCGCGTTGGACATTTTTAAATTCAATCAATGTGTGTGTAATCCTAGTGTATGTTTTGACTGTGTGTTGTTATTATTGTACAGGTTATTACTGAATAAAAATAGATACAGTGTGAATGAACAAACTTCAATTAGGTTAGGTCTGTATGGAGTTTTAGCGGGACTTTCAGTGCGCTGTAGGGAGGGGAAGCGTGAGCCGGGCCAGGTTGTGCAATATTGTATAACTATTTTTCTCGTATTTTGTGCCCTGACTGAGTGTTGGTATTTTGTTAGAATGGCATCCACTTCCAGAAATATTGACACTGATAATAATTCTGATAACAGTGACTTTGAAAATGATACTGACGAAACAAGTGCAGGTGAAAATAGCGATAACTCAGACGCTGAGGACGAAACCAGAGTCTATAACCCAGTTTGGTCTCCTAACACTGCAGGTCTGCGTGAGTTTCCTTTTACGGAGGAAAATCGGCTAAAAGTTCCTGTACCAGGTAACAACAAACCTATCGATTGGTTTTTTTTTTATGTTTGATACAATTCTTTTGGAGAACATCGTGAAAGAAACAAATAGATATGCCAGAGAAGTATTTTTTAGACCAAATCTGCAGCCCAAATCCCGCATCAACAACTGGCGCAAAGATCTCACTGTGCAAGAACTAAAGATATTTATCGGAATTCTTTTTCACATGGGCACTGTACGTGTAAATAGGACAAACGACTACTGGAAAACAAGCCGATTTTTTAATTTTGGTGTGGTAAGAGAGCAGATGAGCCGCGACCGATTTCTGCTTATTCTAAGGTGCCTCCATTTTGCAGACAATGCCAAGAGTACTGACGACAGACTATATAAAGTTAGACTACTGATAGACTATTTTAATTCCAAGATGGATGCCTTGTATTATCCTTGCCGAGAGCTTTCCCTTGACGAAGGCATGATCCTCTGGAGAGGAAGACTAGTTTTCCGACAGTATATCAAAGGAAAACGTCATAAGTACGGGATCAAGGTATATTCTCTATGTGAGCCCCATGGATTAGCAGTAAGATTGACAATCTACACAGGCTCCGATGGTGAGCTATCAGGCCATGGACATGCGACAAAAGTAGTACTTCATCTAATGAGGGGAAAACTAAACAATGGCCATGCTCTCTTTATGGATAACTACTATAACAGTTTTCCTCTGGCATCAGAACTTCTGTCTCAGAAAACGTACTGCACTGGTACATTGCGGCTTGATAGAAAATATTTACCACACGAGGTGAAGAATGCAAAACTGAAGAAAAGAGAGACAATCGCAGCATATGCGGAAGGGGTAATGGTAGCAAAATGGAAGGACCGAAGAGTTGTTGCATACCTCTCAACAGAGTTTGAAAATACAATGGCAGTATCGACCAACAGAAGGCAAATACAGAGAGAAAAGCCCTTGCCAATATTGCAGTACAATGCAAATATGAAAGGGGTAGACAGAAATGACCAACTCATGTCTTATTACCCAATGGAACACAAGTCATTGAGGTGGTACAAGAAAGTGTTCATACACTTTATCCAGATGGTAATGGTCAATGCATATAAAACTTCATAATTTTGCCAATGAGGACTCAAATCTTAGTTTGTATGACTTTCGCCTTGAAGTAGTAGGGGCCCTCCTTCCTGAAAAACAGCAAGCAGTTCCGGTCCGCCCCCCGAGAAATCCGACGCATGTGCTATCAAAGACCAACAAAAGAGATGCTAAAGGGAGTCATATCAGGGTCCGTTGTAGACTATGCCTCGAGGAAGGAAGAAAAAAAATTCCAAGTCAATATATTTTTGTGCTCAGTGCCCTGGCGAACCAGCCTTGTGCCCAGTTGGGTGCTACGAAAAATACCATGCACCAAAATAAAGAAGAATGTGTCCGAAGGCCTTGTAAATAGTGTATAAAAAATATTTAGTGATAGTTATAGTAAAAGTGTAAATAAAACACGTTTTCAAACAGTGTATGCAAAAAACTGCCAAAGTCGTGCGCGCCATGTCCCGCGCGGGTGCTGCGCGGCCGGATCCGACCGCTCACTTGTGACGTCACAACCACCAAGCCAAAATCACTTGAGAGGCTGAAAACTTCATATTGAGGCTTCTATACGTCTATGGTAAGTAATCACACTACAATAAATTTTCAGTACCGCTAAAAGTATTAATATTTTTTTTCAGCAGTCAATGTGTTAAGAAATTATAAATTTGCTGTTTACTTACATTTAATAAATGTGAAATAAAATAAAAACTGAAGTCTAAGAATCAATATGTTTTATAGCAATTATTAGTTCTGCTTGTTATATTTTTTGCACTTCATCCAACACTCTTCTTTTTTTTCTGATACACTCTTTTTTGAAGTAGTTTCATTCTGCCAGTGATATTTGATTGCAGTGCATCAACTGTACTGATAATGTGCTCTAAAGGTATTATGCGCAAGTCTTCTCTTTAAGGGGAATCGGAACGCAAAAAAAATTTATACAATTTTTTTTATTTTTTTATTTTGATTTGTTAGTTTATTCCCTTTAAAAAAATATAACTCTCACAGTTCTATCTCATTCCTAAGTTTCAAAATTAAATAAAAACTAGAGGTATGTCAGCTGTTTTTGGTCGGAAAACGCGTTGAGAAAGCTGACCACTTCTTTCAGCACATTGTATAGTGCACACTTCTCTATACACAGAGAAGTTTTAACCTCTATGACTTGATTCTTACTCTGTGTTACCTCTGATGTTACTTGACATGTGATTTTCCTATTAGCCTATGTTTGTTGTGAAATAAATCCAACTTGTTTACATTTTGCTTTCAGTGTTTTAGAGAAGTGTTAAGTGTTATAATTGTGTTTTAGTTTTTCAGTAACGTTTAATAGTTTATAATTATCGTATTTATTATATTATATTAGTGTTGTTTGAGTTGTTTTAGCAATGTCTAGGCAAAAGGTTAGCTACAAAACTAAGAAGACATAATTTAGGAAACCAATTCACTAGGCCTAGGCCTAAGACGTCAGTAGATGTTTCACCTAATGGGACGCCACCAACAAATCACATACTGAGCCAGACGTTTCTAGTAAAAGGCTGTCTTTTGACATGTTTGACCAATTTGTTTCATCTGGATCTGGCACTTTGATTTTTGACATATCATTATTATCCGAAGCAATTAGAAAATTTGTAAAATGTAAGTTTTGTAACCAAACTGACTCAATCGAACTTGTGTTGTGTAGTAATGATAAAGAGAACAATGGACTTGTTGTGAAATCAATGTTGAAATGTACATTCTGTCTGAAGGGAGAAAAGTTCCTGAACTCCAAAATCTTAGCTGATGGACGACTTTATGATATAAATATGAAGTTTGTCTATGCACTGCGAACCATCGGAAAAGGGCCTACAGCAGGTAATGAACTTTGTATATTGTTAGACTTGCCTAAGCCTCCCCAAAAGTTTGAGAAGTATACTAATGCATTACAGACAGCTGTCAAATCAGTTGCAGAAGACAGTATGATGAAGGCGACTGAAGAAGCAATTCAAGAAAATAATGGATGTAGGGATATTGCGGTTGCTGTAGTTGGGTCGTGGCAAAGGAGGGGGTTCCAATCATTGAACGGACTTTGTCCGTCCCAGTTGTCGACACACACCCGTCACTAGGAGTGTTACCCCACCGGGTCAGGTGTGCCCAAGTGTCACTAGTTTTGATACGGGTAAAGTTGTCAATGTGTCAAGTTCTGCCATGAGTGTAGTTTGAAAACAAAGAAGGAACATAAGTGTTCAAAAAACTATGACGGAAGCTCAGGAGGCATGGAAGGTGCCGGTGCGCTTGAAATTTTTAGGAACTCCGTTGCTCAAAATGTACGGTACACTAAAAACATCGGGGACGGTGACAGTAAGGGATGTCAAATAGTGAATGAGGCTAAGCCATATGGGGAAGATGTCACAATAGAAAAAGCTTGAATGTATGGGCCATATACAGAAGAGGATGGGATCAAGGCTGCGAGAGTTGAAGAGAAAGACAAAAGGGAAAAAATTAGGTGACGGTAAGGTGCTTGGGGGAAAGAAAAGACTAACAGACGCCCAAATAGACAAATTACAAACATATTATGGCCTTGCAATAAGAAGAGGTGTAAAGAATGTAGAAGAAATGAAGAAAAATATTTGGGCCACCTACTTTCATAAACTCTCCACTAATGAAAATCCTCAACACGGTTTGTGTCCGAAAGGCGCAGACTCGTGGTGCGGTTTATGAGAAGGCTAAGGCTCAAGGTACAGTTTATGACCACAAAGGTAGCCTACCTTAAGAGATAATGTTAGAAATAAAATACATCTACAGGGCACTAACAAATTCTGAGTTGTTAAAAAAATGTTTAAACGGACATACGCAGAATCCAAACGAGAGCTTCAACAATGTTGTATGGGCCAAAATTCCAAAACGGGTCTTCGTAAGGCTGGATACGTTGAAACTTGGTGTATATGATGCTGTCATTTCGTTCAATGATGGAAATAGTGGCAAACTTGATGTTTTCCAGAAGCTTGGACTAAGTTTATGTGATAGGTCAGTGGGTACTTTGCGCGGAATTGATGAATTGCGACAGAGGAAAAGTGAGAAAGCTGAGGAAGGAATAACGAAAGAAGCCATACAAGAAAGAAGAAAAAGAAGAATGGTTCAAAATGAAAAGGATGATGAAGCAGATGGACCCCAGTATGGCCCAGGACTTTCCTAAGGTAGGCCTAGAGCCTCATTTTGTCGTTTTCACAATAAATGCGATTTCCGGAAAGTTAGCCTTTTTCTCATAAAGGTACATTTTTTCTCAGGAAGTATTCAAGATACAGTACTGAAATTTTTCCCACATAATCTATAGGCTATTGCCAACAATCAGACCCAATTTCATGTAATTTGCAATCTTAGATTTGTTGCTATAAAAATTTTACCAAACGCTTACGTGATTTTTGAAATTGATTTGGAAAAAAATTTTTTCACTAGGAAAAACATTTTGAAAATTATCCAAGTTGGGTCTGATTACACAAAATAAGGTAATAAACAAATGTTGAAAAAATTATGACTGTAGCCTAAGTACTTTCTGAGAATAATGCAACTTTGCTAACATGGGGAAGATGGGCGTTCCGACTCCCCTTAAGACCAGTAAAAGCTGGCAGCAAGTCCTGGAGGGCGAAGAAAAAGAATTTCAGCATCTTCTTCTTCATGAAACACATTTTTAACGAGTCCAAAGTACCACTTTCCATCGTAGTTTGCAGCCACATAATCGTTTAAAGATGGTTGAATGCAGACCCAATCCGTAGCAGAATCAAAAGAAAACATTGGAGTAAGATTAGGACTATCAGTAGTCCTCCTTATTTCAATTTCATTTGTATTTAATAGTTTGAAATAATGGAAACTTCTAGTACCGGGAATAGTCTTGGTGGTTAAAAATCGTGACACTAACTCCAATCTGAAAGCTTCAGCATTTTTTGTGTCAATAAAGTGAAAGTTTATTTTTTTCAATGTTGACTTTACAGATGTCATAAACTGCAGTTGCTGTCTTGATTTGATTTTCATCTGAAAGTTGAAGGCTGACTTTTCTCAAAATTCTCTTAACAGTTCCTCCCATGCCATCACATATTGATTTCCCGTGGCTTGTTTGCAAAGAATGAATGTTCGGCTTTCGTTCCAAAGTCTTCATGATGGTTTGTTAGGTTTTTGAAAACTATTTCTATTTATTTTTGTATTGACCAGCACAGCTGTCAGTGAAATAATGAACTTAGTTTATTTCGGGATGATTTTCTTTCAGCCATTTCGAAATTTCTTTTTGTACGTAATTCACAAAACAAGTGTCATGTTGTACTATGCTGTTCGAATTAATTGGGACAAACATGTTTTTTTCTGGTCTTTGTTAGTTTGTGATAACTGGTGATGTCCCAGACCGCTTCAAACCGGTTATAACTGCATAGAAGTAGTGTGCTGGGTTGACCTTGACTGTAAAAAACTTGTTTGATTGGTTTTGGAGTGTCATTCCTTCAGTTGTGAGCCTTTCTTTGTGGCGGTCGGTGGTTGTGGTACTGTGTTCCGTTTATTACGTGCTTCTTCAAAGATGGATATAACACCTAGGAAGCGTGCTAAAGTTGTTGCTCTTAATGAACACACGTCTATGACTGTGAGAGATATAGCTACAGCAGTTGGTGTGGGAAAATCTAGTGTTTCCAGAATTTTAAAAAATCATATCAAGATTCCGGATCATTGTCTCCAAAAAGAAAAGGAAAATGTGGGCGCAAACGTAAAACAACTCCAAGACACTGACAAAATTCTAATAAGAAATAGCAAAATAAATCCAAGAAAGACAAGCACAGACCTTCGAAGGGATTTGTTGGATTCTGGTATTGAAGTGAGTACTTCAAACTGTAAGGAAAAGACTTCTGGAAGTTGGTCGAAAGGCAAGAAAACCGAAGAAAAAACAATTTCTTACTAAGAAAATGATGCAAAAAACGTTTAGTATGGGCTAAGAAAATACCGGATCATGGACTGTAGATGACTGGAAAAAAGTTATTTTCAGTGATGAATCACATTTATTTGTGCAGGGATATCTATCAAGTGTTGTTAGGCGGAGTGAAGGTGAACCTTTGCGAGAAGGTCATATCCAACAGACTGTTAAACATCCTTCTAAACAGATGTTTTGGCGGTTTTTTACCACAAATGGTTACTAGTGGAGCTTAGTTCTCCCATCAATGGGATTGAATGAATTCAGCCAAAAAACAGTCGGACATACTACGCAGTCCGGAATAGTTTCCATTTATGGAAACATATGATGGAACATTTCCAATCATGGACTTTTAGCCCCTTGCCACAATTTCAAAAATTGGTCAAGACTTTTATGCGGGGAAAACAAAGTAAAAAGAATAGATTGCATGAATTGGCCTGGTAACTTCCCACTCCGACCCCCTCCCCCTAAATCCGATGTGAGGAGACTTATGGCATATTCTCAAGAAACGTTTAGCTAAGATGGACTTGCATCTACAAAAGAATAAAATGAATAACAATGTGCTATACAAGTTTGGTTTCACGATGATGAAGTCAAGAACATGTGTGCTAAACTAGTGGAGTCAATGCCAAAGACAGTGTAGGTGAGGTTCATTTCTGCTAAAGGAGGACATACTTCATGACTAATGTAATTGATTGGTTTCAATTCTAAATAAGGTATCTAATGATTAAAAACTAATGTTTTTTAGGAAAAAGAAAAATTGGTTTTTTTTCATTTGTCCCAATTAATTCGAAACCAGCATAGTAACATCATCACTTATGAAACAATTGGGTTGGAAAATTACAACTTTAAATCATCCATTTTTCAAGTTAATGAGACCAACTGGAATGAATTATTGCATCCACCACCTCTGTTCCCAGTGATAACTTTGGGATGTCGATTTTGAATGGTTCGCGGGTGGTCAGAATAATTTTCACTGAAAATCCATTACTACTAATTATGCTGTAATTCAAAAGGCGGAGATCTTCTTTCTGAAAGTTTTAGACTGTAATTTTTTGTTAGATATATGGAATGTGGGATTAGGTTTTCCTACAGATTTGCTCAGTAAAGAAATAAAGTCTTCAACGCTGATTTGGATTGCTTCAACCATTTCCTGTCCTGTCAGTATTAACCCATCTGGCTTATAATTATTTCTTCTTCTAAAATCATAACCTTCGCCTCAATATTTTTGAGCAGTATAAGTTATTCAATCAGGGGCATCATCAGTCGGACAGTTGTCACAATGGCGTAGCATTACACTCACTGTTTTCACAACAATACAAACCGAACATCTTGATCAAATCTTTGAATCTTTCTTCAATATTTACAGCATCTAGTAACAATATTTGCACAATTCTGGTGTATGCTGCATACACATACTGTATGGGTAACACTGCTGGTACCCCAGCCAAGGACAACACCCACCACATTGGTCCTTAAACTGCAAAATTTTCGGAGAAATCCATATTTTTCAAGAGTCGGGGCATTCCCGATTTTTAAAACAAGAGTAAATGCTGCTCAAATTACTGGAGAATAAGTTCATTTTTTTTCATATAA